>NW_026608091.1:0-89803 GCF_029499605.1 Hyla sarda
GGGCAGGGGGGTCACTGGGGTCCTAACCATCTGGGCAGGGGGGTCACTGGGGTCCTAACCATCGGGCAGGGGGGGGGTCACTAGGGTCCTAACCATCCAGGCAGGGGGGTCACTGGGGCCCTAACCATCCGGGCAGGGGGGGTCACTAGGGTCTTAACCATCCGGGCAGGGGGGGATCCTAACCATCTGGGCAGGGGGGGTCACTAGGGTCCTAACCATCTGGGCAGGGGGGGTCACTAGGGTCCTAACCATCCGGGCAGGGGGGTCACTAGGGTCCTAACCATCTGGGCAGGGGGGGTCACTAGGGTCCTAACCATCTGGGCAGGGAGGTCACTAGGGTCCTAACCATCTGGGCAGGGGGGTCACTAGGGTCCTAACCATCTGGGCAGGGGGGTCACTGGGGTCCTAACCATCTGGGCAGGGGGGGGGGTCACTAGGGTCCTAACCATCCAGGCAGGATGGTCACTGGGGCCCTAACCATCCGGGCAGGGGGGTCACTAGGGTCTTAACCATCCGGGCAGGGGGGATCCTAACCATCCGGGCAGGGGGGTCACTGGGGCCCTAACCATCCGGGATTTTTTAACCATTTTGTGTGATTCCCATTTGACATTTTTAATAATTTGGGGATCAGTTTTGCTGTTTGGCGCATGGCGTCCGTTTTCTCCTATAAATATAAGTTTACATGGTGTGAACATGCCCTTATCATTAGAGATATTCTGTATGTGAAACAGGCAGATCAATTCAGGAACCTGGGAAAGCTGAGTGAGATATAATGGTGGCCATGGGCTGAGTGCATTGAATTGCATTACTTAAAACACCGGTTTGGCTGCTATTATATTTCTAGAGGGATTTACCACCCAGCTTTCCAGGACCCTGAACAGCAGCTCTGCTCAGTTTTGTAGCAATATCTCCCATGTTCTCATAACACAACATTACTAGGCAGATTTGATAAGAAAATAGTCACTATCCTTGGGTTGGGAGTCTAGAGGGTCTTATTGCTAATGCATGGGGGTTGTGGTGTGTGTAGGTGTAATGATGGGGGGTTGTGGTGTGTGTAGGTGTAATGATGGGGGGTTGTGGTGTGTGTAGGTGTAATGATGGGGGGTTGTGGTGTGTGTAGGTGTAATGATGGGGGGTTGTGGTGTGTTGTAGGTGTAATGATGGGGGGTTGTGGTGTGTGTAGGTGTAATGATGGGGGTTGGGTGTGTAGTGTAATGATGGGGTGTGGTTGTAATGATGGGGGGTTGTGGTGTGTGTAGGTGTAATGATGGGGGGTTGTGGTGTGTGTAGGTGTAATGATGGGGGGTTGTGGTGTGTGTAGGTGGGGGTGAGTAATGATGGAGGTTGTGGTGTGTGTAGGTGTAATGATGGGGGGTTGTGGTGTGTGTAGGTGTAATGATGGGGGGTTGTGGTGTGTGTAGGGTGTAATGATGGTGTGGTGTGTGTAGGTGTAATGATGGGGTTGTGGGTGTGTAGGTGTAATGATGGGGGGTTGTAGTGAGTAGGTGTAATGATGGGGGGTTGTGGTGTGTAGGTGTAATGATGGGGGTTGTGTGTGTGTAGGTGTAATGATGGGGGTTGTGGTGTGTGTAGGTGTAATGATGGAGGTTGTGTGTGTGTAGGTGTAATGATGGGGGGTGTGGTGTGTGAGGTGTAATGATGGAGGTTGTGGTGTGTGTAGGTGTAATGATGGAGGTTGTGGTGTGTGTAGGTGTAATGATGGAGGTTGTGGTGTGTGTAGGTGTAATGATGGAGGTGTGGTGTGTGTAGGTGTAATGATGGGGGTTGTGGTGTAATGATGGAGGTTGTGGTGTGTGTAGGTGTAATGATGGGGGTTGTGGTGTATGGAGGTTGTGGTGTGTGTAGGTGTAATGATGGAGGTTGTGGTGTGTGTAGGTGTAATGATGGAGGTTGTGGTGGGTGTAGGTGTAATGATGGGGGTTGTGGTGTAATGATGGAGGTTGTGGTGGGTGTAGGTGTAATGATGGAGGTTGTGGTGGGTGTACGGTGTAATGATGGGGGTTGTGGTGTAATGATGGAGGTTGTGGTGTGTGTAGGTGTAATGATGGAGGTTGTGGTGTGTGGAGGTGTAATGATGGGAGGTTGTGGTGTGTGATGGAGGTTGTGGTGTGTAGGTGTAATGATGGGGGGTTGTGGTGTGTGTAGGGGTAATGATGGGGGGTTGTGGTGTGTAGGGGTAATGATGGGGGGTTGTGGTATGTAGGTGTAATGATGGGGGTTGTGGTGTGTGTAGGTGTAATGATGGAGGTTGTGGTGGGTGTAGGTGTAATGATGGGGGTTGTGGTGTATGATGGAGGTTGTGGTGTGTGTAGGTGTAATGATGGAGGTTGTGGTGTGTGTAGGTGTAATGATGGGAGGTTGTGGTGTGTGATGGAGGTTGTGGTGTGTAGGTGTAATGATGGGGGGTTGTGGTGTGTGTAGGGGTAATGATGGGGGGTTGTGGTGTGTAGGGGTAATGATGGGGGGTTGTGGTGAGTAGGTGTAATGATGGGGGTTGTGGTGTGTAGGTGTAATGATGGAGGTTGTGGATGTGTGTAGGTGTAATGATGGAGGTTGTGGTGTGTGTAGGTGTAATGATGGGGGGTTGTGGTGTGTGTAGGTGTAATGATGGGGGGTTGTGGTGTGTGTAGGTGTAATGATGGAGGTTGTGGTGTGTGTAGGTGTAATGATGGGAGTTGTGGTGTGTGTAGGTGTAATGATGAAGGTTGTGGTGTGTAGGTGTAATGATGGGGGGTTGTGATGTGTGTAGGTGTAATGATGGGGGCTTGTGGTGTGTGTAGGTGTAATGATGGGGGGGTTGTGGTGTGTGTAGGTGTAATGATGGAGGTTGAGGTGTGTGTAGGTGTAATGATGGAGGTTGTGGTGGGTGTAGGTGTAATGATGGGGGTTGTAGTGTGTGGTTGTAATGATGGAGGTTGTGGTGTGTAGTTGTAATGATGGAGGTTGTGGTGTGTAGTTGTAATGATGGAGGTTGTGGTGTGTAGTTGTAATGATGGGGGGGGTTGTGGTGTATGGAGGTTGTGGTGTGTGTAGGTGTAATGATGGAGGTTGTGGTGTGTGTAGGTGTAATGATGGAGGTTGTGGTGTGTGACTCGAGGTTGTGGAGTGTGTAGGTGTAATGATGGTGGTTGTGGTGTGTGTAGGTGTAATGATGGAGGTTGTGGTGTGTGTAGGTGTAATACTGGAGGTTGTGGTGGGTGTAGGTGTAATGATGGAGGTTGTGGTGGGTGTAGGTGTAATGATGGGAGGTTGTGGTGTGTAGGTGTAATGATGGGGGGTTGTGTGTGTAGGTGTAATGATGGGAGGTTGTGGTGTGTGTAGGTGTAATGATGGGAGGTTGTGGTGTGTGATGGAGGTAGTGGTGTGTGTGTAGGTGTAATGATGGGAGGTTGTGGTGTGTGTAGGTGTAATGATAGGAGGTTGTGGTGTGTGTAGGTGTAATGATGGGGGGTTGTGGTGTGTGTAGGTGTAATGATGGGGGTTGTGGTGTGTGTAGGTGTAATGATGGGGGGTTGTGGTGTGTGTAGGTGTAATGATGGGGGGTTGTGGTGTGTGTAGGTGTACTGATGGGGGGTTGTGGTGTGTGTAGGTGTAATGATGGGAGGTTGTGGTGTGTGTAGGTGTAATGATGGGGGGTTGTGGTGTGTGTAGGTGTAATGATGGGGGGTTGTGGTGTGTGTAGGTGTAATGATGGGGGGTTGTGGTGTGTGTAGGTGTAATGATGGGGGGGTTGTGGTGTGTGTAGGTGTAATGATGGAGGTTGTGGTGTGTGTAGGTGTAATGATGGAGGTTGTGGTGGGTGTAGGTGTAATGATGGGGGTTGTAGTGTGTAGTTGTATGATGGGTTGTGTGTGGAGTGTAGATGGTTGTGGAGTTGTGGGGTGTGGTGTGTAGTTGTAATGATGGAGGTTGTGGTGTGTAGTTGTAATGATGGGGGGGTTGTGGTGTATGGAGGTTGTGGTGTGTGTAGGTGTAATGATGGAGGTTGTGGTGTGTGTAGGTGTAATGATGGGAGGTTGTGGTGTGTGATCGAGGTTGTGGTGTGTGTAGGTGTAATGATGGAGGTTGTGGTGTGTGTAGGTGTAATGATGGAGGTTGTGGTGGGTGTAGGTGTAATGATGGAGGTTGTGGTGTGTGTAGGTGTAATGATGGGAGGTTGTGGTGTGTGTAGGTGTAATGATGGAGGTTGTGGTGTGTAGGTGTAATGATGGGGGGTTGTGGTGTGTGTAGGTGTAATGATGGGGGGTTGTGGTGTGTAGGTGTAATGATGGAGGTTGTGGTGTGTGTAGGTGTAATGATGGGGGGTTGTGGTGTGTGTAGGTGTAATGATGGGGGGTTGTGGTGTGTGTAGGTGTAATGATGGGGGGTTGTGGTGTGTGTAGGTGTAATGATGGGGGTTGTGGTGTGTGTAGGTGTAATGATGGGGGTTGTGGTGTATGTAGGTGTAATGATGGGGGTTGTGGTGTGTGATGGAGGTTGTGGTGTGTATAGGTGTAATGATGGGAGGTTGTGGTGTGTGATGGAGGTTGTGGTGTGTGTAGGTGTAATGATGGAGGTTGTGGTGTGGGTAGGTGTAATGATGGGGGGTTTTGGTGTGTGTAGGTGTAATGATGGAGGTTGTGGTGTGTAGGTGTAATGATGGGGGGTTGTGGTGTGTGTAGGTGTAATGATGGGAGGTTGTGGTGTATGGAGGTTGTGGTGTGTGTAGGTGTAATGATGGGGGGTTGTGGTGTATGGAGGTTGTGGTGTGTGTAGGTGTAATGATGGGGGGGTTGTGGTGTGTGTAGGTGTAATGATGGGAGGTTGTACTGTGTGTGTGTAGGTGTAATGATGGAGGTTGTGGTGTATGTAGGTGTAATGATGGGGGGTTGTGGTGTGTAGTTGTAATGATGGGAGGTTGTGGTGTATGTAGTTGTGATGATGGAGGTTGTGGTGGGTGTAGGTGTAATGATGGGGGTTGTGGTGTGTAGTTGTAATGATGGGGAGGTTGTGGTGTATGAAGGTTGTGGTGTGTGTAGGTGTAATGATGGGGGGGTTGTGGTGTGTGTAGGTGTAATGATGGGAGGTTGTACTGTGTGTGTGTAGGTGTAATGATGGGAGGTGATGGTGTGTGATGGAGGTTGTGGTGTGTGTGTAGTTGTAATGATGGAGGTTGTGGTGTGTAGTTGTAATGATGGGGGGGTTGTGGTGTATGGAGGTTGTGGTGTGTGTAGGTGTAATGATGGGGGGTTGTGGTGTGTGTAGGTGTAATGATGGGGGGTTGTGGTGTGTGTAGGTGTAATGATGGGGGGTTGTGGTGTGTGTAGGTGTAATGATGGGAGGTTGTACTGTGTGTGTGTAGGTGTAATGATGGGAGGTTGTACTGTGTGTGTGTAGGTGTAATGATGGGAGGTTGTGGTGTGTGATGGAGGTTGTGGTGTGTGTGTAGGTGTAATGATGGAGGTTGTGGTGTGTAGTTGTAATGATGGGAGGTTGTGGTGTGTGATCGAGGTTGTGGTGTGTGTAGGTGTAATGATGGGGGGTTGTGGTGTGTGCAGGTGTAATGATGGGGGGTTGTGGTGTGTGTAGGTGTAATAATGGGGGGTTGTGGTGTGTGTAGGTGTAATGATGGGAGGTTGTACTGTGTGTGTAGGTGTAATGATGGGAGGTTGTGGTGTGTGATGGAGGTTGTGGTGTGTGTGAAGGTGTAATGATGGAGGTTGTGGTGTGTAGTTGTAATGATGGAGGTTGTGGTGTGTAGTTGTAATGATGGGGGGTTGTGGTGTATGGAGGTTGTGGTGTGTGTAGGTGTAATGATGGGGGGTTGTGGTGTGTGTAGGTGTAATGATGGGGGGTTGTGGTGTGTGTAGGTGTAATGATGGGGGGTTGTGGTGTGTGTAGGTGTAATGATGGGAGGTTGTACTATGTGTAGGTGTAATGATGGGGGGTTGTGGTTTGTGTGTGTGTGTCGTGTGTGTGTGTAGGTGTAATGATGGGAGGTTGTGGTGTGTGATGGAGGTTGTGGTGTGTAGTTGTAATGATGGGGGGTTGTGGTGTATGGAGGTTGTGGTGTGTGTAGGTGTAATGATGGGGGGGTTTTGGTGTGTGTAGGTGTAATGATGGAGGTTGTTGTGGATGTAGGTGTAATGATGGGGGTTGTGGTGTGTAGTTGTAATGATGGAGGTTGTGGTGGGTGTAGGTGTAGTGATGGAGGTTGTGGTGGATGTAGGTGTAATGATGGGGTTGTGGTGTGTAGTTGTAATGATGGGGGGGGTTGTGGTGTATGGAGGTTGTGGTGTGTGTAGGTGTAATGATGGGGGGTTGTGGTGTGTGTAGGTGTAATGATGGGGGTTGTGGTGTGTGTAGGTGTAATGATGGAGGTTGTGGTGGGTGTAGGTGTAATGATGGGGGTTGTAGTGTGTAGTTGTAATGATGGGGGGGTTGTGGTGTATGGAGGTTGTGGTGTGTGTAGGTGTAATGATGGAGGTTGTGGTGTGTGTAGGTGTAATGATGGAGGTTGTGGTGTGTGTAGGTGTAATGATGGGAGGTTGTGGTGTGTGATCGAGGTTGTGGTGTGTGTAGGTGTAATGATGGAGGTTGTGGTGTGTGTAGGTGTAATGATGGAGGTTGTGGTGGGTGTAGGTGTAATGATGGAGGTTGTGGTGGGTGTAGGTGTAATGATGGGAGGTTGTGGTGTGTAGGTGTAATGATGGGGGGTTGTGTGTGTAGGTGTAATGATGGGAGGTTGTGGTGTGTGTAGGTGTAATGATGGGAGGTTGTGGTGTGTGTAGGTGTAATGATGGAGGTTGTGGTGTGTGTAGGTGTAATGATGGGGGGTTGTGGTGTGTGTAGGTGTAATGATGGGGGGTTGTGGTGTGTGTAGGTGTAATGATGGGGGTTGTGGTGTGTGTAGGTGTAATGATGGGGGTTGTGGTGTGTGATGGAGGTTGTGGTGTGTATAGGTGTAATGATGGGAGGTTGTGGTGTGTGTAGGTGTAATGATGGAGGTTGTGGTGTGTGTAGGTGTGATGATGGGAGGTTGTGGTGTGTGATGGAGGTTGTGGTGTGTGTAGGTGTAATGATGGGGGGTTGTGGTGTGTGTAGGTGTAATGATGGAGGTTGTGGTGTGTAGGTGTAATGATGGGGGGTTGGTTGTGTGTGTAGGTGTAATGATGGGAGGTTGTGGTGTATGGAGGTTGTGGTGTGTGTAGGTGTAATGATGGGGGGGTTGTGGTGTGTGTAGGTGTAATGATGGGAGGCTGTACTGTGTGTGTGTAGGTGTAATGATGGAGGTTGTGGTGTATGTAGGTGTGATGATGGAGGTTGTGGTGGGTGTAGGTGTAATGATGGGGGTTGTTGTGGATGTAGGTGTAATGATGGGGGTTGTGGTGTGTAGTTGTAATGATGGAGGTTGTGGTGTGTGTAGGTGTGATGATGGAGGTTGTGGTGGGTGTAGGTGTAATGATGGGGGTTGTGGTGTGTAGTTGTAATGATGGGGAGGTTGTGGTGTATGAAGGTTGTGGTGTGTGTAGGTGTAATGATGGGGGGTTGTGGTGGGTGTAGGTGTAATGATGGGAGGTTGTACTGTGTGTGTGTAGGTGTAATGATGGGAGGTGATGGTGTGTGATGGAGGTTGTGGTGTGTGTGTAGGTGTAATGATGGAGGTTGTGGTGTGTAGTTGTAATGATGGGGGGTTGTGGTGTATGGAGGTTGTGGTGTGTGTAGGTGTAATGATGGGGGGTTGTGGTGTGTGTAGGTGTAATGATGGGGGGTTGTGGTGTGTGTAGGTGTAATGATGGGGGGTTGTGGTGTGTGTAGGTGTAATGATGGGGGGTTGTGGTGTGTGTAGGTGTAATGATAGGAGGTTGTACTGTGTGTGTGTAGGTGTAATGATGGGAGGTTGTGGTGTGTGATGGAGGTTGTGGTGTGTGTGTAGGTGTAATGATGGAGGTTGTGGTGTGTAGTTGTAATGATGGAGGTTGTGGTGTGTAGTTGTAATGATGGGGGGGAGTTGTGGTGTATGGAGGTTGTGGTGTGTGTAGGTGTAATGATGGGGGGTTGTGGTGTGTGCAGGTGTAATGATGGGGGGTTGTGGTGTGTGTAGGTGTAATAATGGGGGGTTGTGGTGTGTGTAGGTGTAATGATGGGAGGTTGTGGTGTGTGATGGAGGTTGTGGTGTGTGTGTAGGTGTAATGATGGAGGTTGTGGTGTGTAGTTGTAATGATGGAGGTTGTGGTGTGTAGTTGTAATGATGGGGGGGAGTTGTGGTGTATGGAGGTTGTGGTGTGTGTAGGTGTAATGATGGGGGGTTGTGGTGTGTGTATGTGTAATGATGGGGGGTTGTGGTGTGTGTAGGTGTAATGATGGAGGTTGTGGTGTGTAGGTGTAATGATGGGGGGTTGTGGTGTGTGTAGGTGTAATGATGGGGGGTTGTGGTGTGTGTAGGTGTAATGATGGAGGTTGTGGTGTGTGTAGGTGTAATGATGGGGGGTTGTGGTGTGTAGGTGTAATGATGGAGGTTGTGGTGTGTGTAGATGTAATGATGGAGGTTGTTGTGGTGTGTGTAGATGTAATGATGGAGGTTGTTGTGGATGTAGGTGTAATGATGGGGGTTGTGGTGTGTAGTTGTAATGATGGAGGTTGTGGTGGGTGTAGGTGTAGTGATGGAGGTTGTGGTGGATGTAGGTGTAATGATGGGGGTTGTGGTGTGTAGTTGTAATGATGGGGGGGAGTTGTGGTGTATGGAGGTTGTGGTGTGTGTAGGTGTAATGATGGGGGGTTGTGGTGTGTGTATGTGTAATGATGGGGGGTTGTGGTGTGTGTAGGTGTAATGATGGAGGTTGTGGTGTGTAGGTGTAATGATGGGGGGTTGTGGTGTGTGTAGGTGTAATGATGGGGGGTTGTGGTGTGTGTAGGTGTAATGATGGAGGTTGTGGTGTGTGTAGGTGTAATGATGGGGGGTTGTGGTGTGTAGGTGTAATGATGGAGGTTGTGGTGTGTGTAGGTGTAATGATGGGGGGTTGTGATGTGTGTAGGTGTAATGATGGGGGGTTGTGGTGTGTGTAGGTGTAATGATGGGGGGTTGTGGTGTGTGTAGGTGTAATGATGGGAGGTTGTGGTGTGTGTAGGTGTAATGATGGGGGGTTGTGGTGTGTGTAGGTGTAATGATGGAGGTTGTGGTGTGTGTAGGTGTAATGATGGAGGTTGTGGTGTGTGTAGGTGTAATGATGGGGGGTTGTGGTGTGTGTAGGTGTAATGATGGAGGTTGTGGTGTGTGTAGGTGTAATGATGGGAAGTTGTGGTGTGTGATGGGGGTTGTGGTGTGTAGGTGTAGTGATGGGAGGTTGTGGTGTGTAGGTGTAATGATGGAGGTTGTGGTGTGTGTGTGTGTGTAGGTGTAATGATGGGAGGTTGTACTGTGTGTGTGTGTGTGTGTGTGTGTGTGTGTAGGTGTAATGATGGGAGGTTGTGGTGTGTGATGGGGGTTGTGGTGTGTGTAGGTGTAATGATGGGAGGTTGTACTGTGTGTGTGTGTGTAATGATGGGAGGTTGTGGTGTGTGATGGAGGTTGGGGTGTGTGTGTGTGTAGGTGTAATGATGGGAGGTTGTACTGTTTGTGTGTGTGTAGGTGTAATATTGGGAGGTTGTGGTGTGTGTGTAGGTGTAATGATGGGAAGTTGTGGTGTGTGATGGGGGGGTTGTGGTGTGTATAGGTGTAATGATGGAGGTTGTGGTGTGTAGGTGTAATGATGAAGGTTGTGGTGTGTAGGTGTAATGATGGGAGGTTGTGGTGTGTGTAGGTGTAATGATGGGAGGTTGTACTGTGTGTGTGTAGGTGTAATAATGGGAGGTTGTGATGTGTGATGGGGGTTGTGGTGTGTGTGTGTGTGTACGTGTAATGATGGGAAGTTGTGGTGTGTGTAGGTGTAATGATGGAGGTTGTGGTGTGTAGGTGTAATGATGGAGGTTGTGGTGTGTAGGTGTAATGATGGGAGGTTGAGGTGTGTGTAGGTGTAATGATGGAGGTTGTGGTGTGTGTAGGTGTAATGATGGGAGGTTGTACTGTGTGTGTAGGTGTAATGATAAGGGTTGTTGTGTGTAGGTGTAATGATGGAGGTTGTGGTGTGTGTAGGTGTAATGATGGGAGGTTGTACTGTGTGTGTGTGTATGTGTAATAATGGGAGGTTGTGATGTGTGATGGGGGTTGTGGTGTGTGTGTGTGTACGTGTAATGATGGGAAGTTGTGGTGTGTGATGTGGGGTTGTGGTGTGTGTAGGTGTAATGATGGAGGTTGTGGTGTGTAGGTGTAATGATGGAGGTTGTGGTGTGTGTAGGTGTAATGATGGGAGGTTGTGGTGTGTGTAGGTGTAATGATGCAGGTTGTGGTGTGTAGGTGTAATGATGCAGGTTGTGGTGTGTAGGTGTAATGATGGAGGTTGTGGTGTGTGTAGGTGTAATGATGGGGGGTTGTGGTGTGTGTAGGTGTAATGATGGAGGTTGTGGTGTGTGTAGGTGTAATGATGGGAAGTTGTGGTGTGTGATGGGGGTTGTGGTGTGTAGGTGTAGTGATGGGAGGTTGTGGTGTGTAGGTGTAATGATGGAGATTGTGGTGTGTGTAGGTGTAATGATGGAGGTTGTGGTGTGTAGGTGTAATGATGGAGATTGTGGTGTGTGTAGGTGTAATGATGGAGGTTGTGGTGTGTGTGTGTAGGTGTAATGATGGGAGGTTGTACTGTGTGTGTGTGTGTAGGTGTAATGATGGGAAGTTGTGGTGTGTGATGGGGGTTGTGGTGTGTAGGTGTAGTGATGGGAGGTTGTGGTGTGTAGGTGTAATGATGGAGATTGTGGTGTGTGTAGGTGTAATGATGGAGGTTGTGGTGTGTAGGTGTAATGATGGAGATTGTGGTGTGTGTAGGTGTAATGATGGAGGTTGTGGTGTGTGTGTGTAGGTGTAATGATGGGAGGTTGTACTGTGTGTGTGTGTGTGTGTGTGTGTAATGATGGGAGGTTGTGGTGTGTGATGGAGGTTGGGGTGTGTGTGTGTGTGTGTGTAGGTGTAATGATGGGAGGTTGTACTGTTTGTGTGTGTAGGTGTAATATTGGGAGGTTGTGGTGTGTGTGTAGGTGTAATGATGGGAAGTTGTGGTGTGTGATGGGGGGGGTTGTGGTGTGTATAGGTGTAATGATGGAGGTTGTGGTGTGTAGGTGTAATGATGGAGGTTGTGGTGTGTAGGTGTAATGATGGGAGGTTGTGGTGTGTGTAGGTGTAATGATGGGAGGTTGTACTGTGTGTGTGTGTAGGTGTAATAATGGGAGGTTGTGGTGTGTGATGGGGGTTGTGGTGTGTGTGTGTGTGTGTGTACGTGTAATGATGGGAAGTTGTGGTGTGTGATGTGGGGTTGTGGTGTGTGTAGGTGTAATGATGGAGGTTGTGGTGTGTAGGTGTAATGATGGAGGTTGTGGTGTGTAGGTGTAATGATGGGAGGTTGTGGTGTGTGTGTGTAGGTGTAATGATGGGAGGTTGTACTGTGTGTGTAGGTGTAATGATGGGAGGTTGTGGTGTGTGTGTAGGTGTAATGATGGGAGGTTGTGGTGTGTGTAGGTGTAATGATGGAGGTTGTGGTGTGTGTAGGTGTAATGATGGGAGGTTGTACTGTGTGTGTAGGTGTAATGATGGGGGTTGTTGTGTGTAGGTGTAATGATGGAGGTTGTGGTGTGTGTAGGTATAATGATGGGAGGTTGTGGTGTGTGTAGGTGTAATGATGCAGGTTGTGGTGTGTGTAGGTGTAATGATGGGGGGTTGTGGTGTGTGTAGGTGTAATGATGGAGGTTGTGGTGTGTAGGTGTAATGATGGAGGTTGTGGTGTGTAGGTGTTATGATGGGAGGTTGTGGTGTGTGTGTAGGTGTAATGATGGGAGGTTGTACTGTGTGTGTGTGTAGGTGTAATAATGGGAGGTTGTGGTGTGTGATGGGGGGTTGTGGTGTGTGTAGGTGTAATGATGGAGGTTGTGGTGTGTGTAGGTGTAATGATGGAGGTTGTGGTGTGTAGGTGTAATGATGGAGGTTGTGGTGTGTAGGTGTAATGATGGAGGTTGTGGTGTGTAGGTGTAATGATGGAGGTTGTGGTGTGTGTGTGTGTAGGTGTAATGATGGGAGGTTGTGGTGTGTGATGGAGGTTGTGGTGTGTGTAGGTGTAATGATGGAGGTTGTGGTGTGTGTAGGTGTAATGATGGAGGTTGTGGTGTATGTAGGTGTAATGATGGGGGGTTGTGGTGTGTGTAGGTGTAATGATGGGGGGTTGTGGTGTGTGTAGGTGTAATGATGGGGGTTGTGGTGTGTGTAGTTGTAATGATGGGGGTTGTGGTGTATGTAGGTGTAATGATGGGGGGTTGTGGTGTGTGTAGGTGTGATGATGGAGGTTGTGGTGTGTAGGTGTAATCATGGAGGTTGTTGTTTGTAGGTGTAATGATGGAGGTTGTGGTGTGTGTAGGTGTAATGATGGAGGTTGTGGTGTGTAGGTGTAATCATGGAGGTTGTTGTTTGTAGGTGTAATGATGGAGGTTGTGGTGTGTGTAGGTGTAATGATAGAGGTTGTGTTGTGTGTAGGTGTAATGATGGAGGTTGTGGTGTGTAGGTGTAATGATGGAGGTTGTGGTGTGTAAGTGTAATGATGAAGGTTGTGGTGTGTGTGGGTGTAATGATGGGGGTTGTGGTGTGTGTAGGTGTAATGATGGAGGTTGTGGTGTGTGTAGGTGTAATGATGGAGGTTGTGGTGTGTGTAGGTGTAATGATGGAGGTTGAGGTGTGTGTAGGTGTAATGATGGGAGGTTGTGGTGTGTAGGTGTAATGATGGGGGTTGTGGTGTGTGTAGGTGTAATGATGGGGGTTGTGGTGTGTGTAGGTGTAATGATGGGGGTTGTGGTGTGTGTAGTTGTAATGATGGGGGTTGTGGTGTGTGTAGGTGTAATGATGCAGGTTGTGGTGTGTGTAGGTGTAATGATGGGAGGTTGTGGTGTGTGTAGGTGTAATGATGGAGGTTGTGGTGTGTAGGTGTAATGATGGAGGTTGTGGTGTGTGTAGGTGTAATGATGGAGGTTGTGGTGTGTGTAGGTGTAATGATGGAGGTTGTGATGTGTGTAGGTGTAATGATGGGAGGTTGTGGTGTGTAGGTGTAATGATGGGGGTTGTGGTGTGTGTAGGTGTAATGATGGGGGGTTGTGGTGTGTAGGTGTAATGATGGAGGTTGTGGTGTGTGTAGGTGTAATGATGGGAGGTTGTGGTGTGTGTAGGTGTAATGATGGGAGGTTGTGGTGTGTGATGGGGGTTGTGGTGTGTAGGTGTAATGATGGGATGTTGTAACGTGTGTGTGTGTGTAGGTGTAATAATGGGAGGTTGTGGTGTGTGATGGAGGTTGTGGTGTGTGTGTGCAGGTCTAATGATGGGAGGTTGTACTGTGTGTGTGTGTAGGTGTAATAATGGGAGGTTGTGGTGTGTGTGTGTGTGTGTAGGTGTAATGATGGAGGTTGTGGTGTGTGTAGGTGTAATGATGGGAGGTTGTGGTGTGTAGGTGTAATGATGGGGGTTGTGGTGTGTGTAGGTGTAATGATGGGGGGTTGTGGTGTGTAGGTGTAATGATGGAGGTTGTGGTTTGTGTAGGTGTAATGATGGGAGGTTGTGGTGTGTGTAGGTGTAATGATGGGAGGTTGTGGTGTGTGATGGGGGTTGTGGTGTGTAGGTGTAATGATGGGATGTTGTAACGTGTGTGTGTGTGTGTAGGTGTAATAATGGGAGGTTGTGGTGTGTGATGGAGGTTGTGGTGTGTGTGTGCAGGTCTAATGATGGGAGGTTGTACTGTGTGTGTGTGTAGGTGTAATAATGGGAGGTTGTGGTGTGTGTGTGTGTGTGTAGGTGTAATGATGGAGGTTGTGGTGTGTGTAGGTGTAATGATGGGAGGTTGTGGTGTGTGTGTGTGTGTGTGTGTAGGTGTAATGATGGAGGTTGTGGTGTGTGTAGGTGTAATGATGGGAGGTTGTGGTGTGTGTGTGTGTAGGTGTAATGATGGGAAGTTGTGGTGTGTGATGGGGGGTTGTGGTGTGTGTGTGTGTGTGTGTGTGTGTAGGTGTAATGATGGGAGGTTGTACTGTGTGTGTGTAGGTGTAATAATGGGAGGTTGTGGTGTGTGATGGGGGTTGTGGTGTGTGTGTGTGTAGGTGTAATGATGGGAAGTTGTGGTGTTTGATGGGGGTTGTGGTGTGTGTGTGTAGGTGTAATGATGGGGGTTGCTGTTTGTGTAGGTGTAATGATGGGAGGTTGTGGTGTGTGATGGGAGGTTGTGGTGTGTGTGTGTGTAGGTGTAATGATGGGAAGTTGTGGTGTGTGATGGGGGTTGTGGTGTGTGTGTAGGTGTAATGATGGGAGGTTGTGGTGTGTGATGGGGGTTGTGGTGTGTGTGTGTGTGTGTGTGTGTAGGTGTAATGATGGGAAGTTGTGGTGTGTGATGGGGGTTGTGGTGTGTGTGTGTGTGTAGGTGTAATGATGGGAGGTTGTGTGTGATGGGGGTTGTGGTGTGTGTGTGTGTGTAGGTGTAATGATGGGAAGTTGTGGTGTGTGATGGGGGTTGTGGTGTGTGTGTGTGTGTAGGTGTAATGATGGAGGTTGCGGTGTGAAGGTGTAATGATGGGGGTTGTGGTTTGTGTAGGTGTAATGATGGGAAGTTGTGGTGTGTGATGGGGGGTTGTGGTGTGTGTGTGTGTGTGTGTGTGTGTAGGTGTAATGATGGGGGTTGTGGTGTGTGTGTGTGTGTGTGTGTAGGTGTAATGATGGGAAGTTGTGGTGTGTGATGGGGGTTGTGGTGTGTGTGTGTGTGTAGGTGTAATGATGGGAGGTTGTGTGTGATGGGGGTTGTGGTGTGTGTGTGTGTGTAGGTGTAATGATGGGAAGTTGTGGTGTGTGATGGGGGTTGTGGTGTGTGTGTGTGTGTAGGTGTAATGATGGAGGTTGCGGTGTGAAGGTGTAATGATGGGGGTTGTGGTTTGTGTAGGTGTAATGATGGGAAGTTGTGGTGTGTGATGGGGGGTTGTGGTGTGTGTGTGTGTGTGTGTGTGTGTGTGTAGGTGTAATGATGGGGGTTGTGGTGTGTGTGTGTGTGTGTGTAGGTGTAATGATGGGAAGTTGTGGTGTGTGATGGGGGTTGTGGTGTGTGTGTAGGTGTAATGATGGGAGGTTGTGGTGTGTGTAGGTGTAATGATGGGGGTTGTGGTTTGTGTAGGTGTAATGATGGGAAGTTGTGGTGTGTGATGGGGGGTTGTGGTGTGTGTAGGTGTAATGATGGGAGGTTGTGGTGTGTAGGTGTAATGATGGGAGGTTGTGGTGTGTGTAGGTGTAATGATGGGAGGTTGTGGTCTGTGTGTGTGTGTAGGTGTAATGATGGGAAGTTGTGGTGTGTGATGGGGGGTTGTGGTGTGTGTGTGTGTGTGTGTGTAGGTGTAATGATGGGAGGTTGTACTGTGTGTGTGTAGGTGTAATAATGGGAGGTTGTGGTGTGTGATGGGGGTTGTGGTGTGTGTGTGTGTAGGTGTAATGATGGGAAGTTGTGGTGTTTGATGGGGGTTGTGGTGTGTGTGTGTAGGTGTAATGATGGGGGTTGCTGTTTGTGTAGGTGTAATGATGGGAGGTTGTGGTGTGTGATGGGAGGTTGTGGTGTGTGTGTGTAGGTGTAATGATGGGAAGTTGTGGTGTGTGATGGGGGTTGTGGTGTGTGTGTAGGTGTAATGATGGGAGGTTGTGGTGTGTGATGGGGGTTGTGGTGTGTGTGTGTGTGTGTGTGTGTGTAGGTGTAATGATGGGAAGTTGTGGTGTGTGATGGGGGTTGTGGTGTGTGTGTGTGTGTAGGTGTAATGATGGGAGGTTGTGTGTGATGGGGGTTGTGGTGTGTGTGTGTGTGTAGGTGTAATGATGGGAAGTTGTGGTGTGTGATGGGGGTTGTGGTGTGTGTGTGTGTGTAGGTGTAATGATGGAGGTTGCGGTGTGAAGGTGTAATGATGGGGGTTGTGGTTTGTGTAGGTGTAATGATGGGAAGTTGTGGTGTGTGATGGGGGGTTGTGGTGTGTGTGTGTGTGTGTGTGTGTGTGTGTAGGTGTAATGATGGGGGTTGTGGTGTGTGTGTGTGTGTGTGTGTGTAGGTGTAATGATGGGAAGTTGTGGTGTGTGATGGGGGTTGTGGTGTGTGTGTGTGTGTGTGTGTGTAGGTGTAATGATGGGGGTTGTGGTGTGTGTGTGTGTGTGTGTGTAGGTGTAATGATGGGAAGTTGTGGTGTGTGATGGGGGTTGTGGTGTGTGTGTGTGTGTAGGTGTAATGATGGGAGGTTGTGTGTGATGGGGGTTGTGGTGTGTGTGTGTGTGTAGGTGTAATGATGGGAAGTTGTGGTGTGTGATGGGGGTTGTGGTGTGTGTGTGTGTGTAGGTGTAATGATGGAGGTTGCGGTGTGAAGGTGTAATGATGGGGGTTGTGGTTTGTGTAGGTGTAATGATGGGAAGTTGTGGTGTGTGATGGGGGGTTGTGGTGTGTGTGTGTGTGTGTGTGTGTGTGTGTGTGTAGGTGTAATGATGGGGGTTGTGGTGTGTGTGTGTGTGTGTGTGTGTAGGTGTAATGATGGGAAGTTGTGGTGTGTGATGGGGGTTGTGGTGTGTGTGTGTGTGTAGGTGTAATGATGGGAGGTTGTGTGTGATGGGGGTTGTGGTGTGTGTGTGTGTGTAGGTGTAATGATGGGAAGTTGTGGTGTGTGATGGGGGTTGTGGTGTGTGTGTGTGTGTAGGTGTAATGATGGAGGTTGCGGTGTGAAGGTGTAATGATGGGGGTTGTGGTTTGTGTAGGTGTAATGATGGGAAGTTGTGGTGTGTGATGGGGGGTTGTGGTGTGTGTGTGTGTGTGTGTGTGTGTGTGTGTAGGTGTAATGATGGGGGTTGTGGTGTGTGTGTGTGTGTGTGTGTAGGTGTAATGATGGGAAGTTGTGGTGTGTGATGGGGGTTGTGGTGTGTGTGTAGGTGTAATGATGGGAGGTTGTGGTGTGTGTAGGTGTAATGATGGGGGTTGTGGTTTGTGTAGGTGTAATGATGGGAAGTTGTGGTGTGTGATGGGGGGTTGTGGTGTGTGTAGGTGTAATGATGGGAGGTTGTGGTGTGTAGGTGTAATGATGGGAGGTTGTGGTGTGTGTAGGTGTAATGATGGGAGGTTGTGGTCTGTGTGTGTGTGTAGGTGTAATGATGGGAAGTTGTGGTGTGTGATTGGGGGTTGTGGTGTGTGTAGGTGTAATGATGGGTGGTTGTACTGTGTGTGTGTAGGTGTAATAATGGGAGGTTGTGGTGTGTGATGGAGGTTGTGGTGTGTATAGGTGTAATGATGGGAAGTTGTGGTGTGTGTAGGTGTAATGATGGGGGTTGTTGTTTGTGTAGGTGTAATGATGGGAGGTTGTGGGGTGTGTGTGTGTGTAGGTGTAATGATGGGAAGTTGTGGTGTGTGATGGGGGTTGTGGTGTGTGTGTGTGTAGGTGTAATGATGGGAGGTTGTGGTGTGTGATGGGGGTTGTGGTGTGTGTGTGTGTAGGTGTAATGATGGAGGTTGTGGTGTGTAGGTGTAATGATGGGGGTTGTGGTTTGTGTAGGTGTAATGATGGGAAGTTGTGGTGTGTGATGGGGGGTTGTGGTGTGTGTGTGTGTGTGTGTGTAGGTGTAATGATGGGGGTTGTAGTGCCCGGTGACTGGAGTTTGATCCCCATTGTTAGGTACAGTCCCCACTAACCACTACTTCATAGTAATCGGTGTCACCTCCCCCGGAATAAATACCTCAGGATGATGGAGAACAGCTGGGACTTTACTGAGGTGCTGGATACAGCAGACACTTCATTGACACTTGTACAGATTTAGCTGGGATGATGTCACTGTCGCCGTCTTTGGAATTGTGTGACTTGTAGTACCCCTGGGTAACTTTATACTGACTGATGACAGACTGGTGGACCCCACTGACTTGGCTCAGCTTCTCCTGTGATACGTGGTCAGGCTCAGAGGCTTGTGGTCCTCATACGTGACCTCTGGGTAGCTGGCTGCCTACGCTGGTGGTTATCTAGTGAGTCTATACCTCGGGGGTCTTCACGGGGTGGTCCGTAATACACTTGCAAAGTCTCCCTACCTTCCACTGACCTGATGGCATCCAGCAGGGAGACCCCAGACGTTAGTCCTGAGGATTCCTGAACCCATGAGTCCCACTGAAGGTCAGACTAGACTGTGCTTTGGGTCCCCCCTCCTGTCCCTGAGGACCGTGGTGGAGACAAGACTGCCCTTTACTCTGATTGGCTGAAGGGTGACCTGTTAGCAGCTTTACACAGGATTGTGGGTGCAGACAGTTCACCCCGATGGGAACCCCCATCACACACTACGATTAAGGATCACGCATGCAGGAAGCAAAGACAAAACCAAATACATTTTCATAGCAAGACTTTACAGACATGACCCGAGATGATTGAGCCGGGGCTGAGGAGGAAGAGGTAAGATAAACCCAGCCTTAGGGTAACTCCACCCCTGGGCGGAGCTTATCCAGGACACAACCAGGATCATGTGGTCACATGGTTTCATCCTTGTTGTGATCATATGACCCATAATACCCAGGAGCGGCTATATGTTGTATATGTTATTATCTGAGGTAACAAGTCACGGATATATAGAGACTCAGAGAAAGACTTGTCTATGGGTAGAAATACGAAAACAATGACGGGTTTCAGGGGCAGCCTCCTCCTTCAGGGGCAGAAACTCCGGGCTGAGCAGCCATCTTTACACTCTTATCTCATCCTATTGTGTGAGCGGCCATCTTTACACTATTATCTCATTGTGTGAGCGGCCATCTTTACACTATTATCTCATCCTATTGTGTGAGCGGCCATCTTTACACTATTATCTCATCCTATTGTGTGAGCGGCCATCTATACACTATTATCTCAACCTATTGTGTGAGCGGCCATCTTTACACTCTTATCTCATTGTGTGAGCGGCCATCTTTACACTATTATCTCATCCTATTGTGTGAGCGGCCATCTTTACACTATTATCTCATCCTATTGTGTGAGCGGCCATCTTTACACTCTTATCTCATTGTGTGAGCGGCCATCTTTACACTATTATCTCATCCTATTGTGTGGCGGCCATCTTTACACTATTATCTCATTGTGTGAGCGGCCATCTTTACACTATTATCTCATCCTATTGTGTGAGCGGCCATCTTTACACTATTATCTCATCCTATTGTGTGAGCGGCCATCTATACACTATTATCTCAACCTATTGTGTGAGCGCCCATCTTTACACTATTATCTCATCCTATTGTGTGAGCGCCCATCTTTACACTATTATCTCATCCTATTGTGTGAGCGGCCATCTTTACACTATTATCTCATCTTATTGTGTGTGCAGCCATCTTTACACTATTATCTCATCTTATTGTGTGAGCGGCCATCTTTACACTATTATCTCATCCTATTGTGTGAGCCGCCATCTTTACACTATTATCTCATCCTATTGTGTGGCGGCCATCTTTACACTATTATCTCATTGTGTGAGCGGCCATCTTTACACTATTATCTCATCTTATTGTGTGAGCGGCCATCTTTACACTATTATCTCATCCTATTGTGTGAGCGCCCATCTTTACACTATTATCTCATCCTATTGTGTGAGCGGCCATCTTTACACTATTATCTCATCTTATTGTGTGTGCAGCCATCTTTACACTATTATCTCATCTTATTGTGTGAGCGGCCATCTTTACACTTATCTCATGCTATTGTGTGAGCGGCCATCTTTACACTATTATGTCATCCTATTGTGTCAGCGGCCATCTTTACACTATTATCTCATCCTATTGTGTGAGCGGCCATCTTTACACTATTATCTCATCCTATTGTGTGGCGGCCATCTTTACACTATTATCTCATCCTATTGTGTGAGCGGCCATCTTTACACTATTATCTCATCCTATTGTGTGGCGGCCATCTTTACACTATTATCTCATCCTATTGTGTGAGCGGCCATCTTTACACTATTATCTCATCCTATTGTGTGGCGGCCATC
The DNA here is from genome assembly GCF_029499605.1 of Hyla sarda. Taxonomy (NCBI): domain Eukaryota; kingdom Metazoa; phylum Chordata; class Amphibia; order Anura; family Hylidae; genus Hyla; species Hyla sarda. The sequence continues at coordinate 20,117 of NW_026608091.1, forward strand.
TTTACACTATTATCTCATCCTATTGTGTGAGCGGCCATCTTTACACTATTATGTCATCCTATTGTGTCAGCGGCCATCTTTACACTATTATCTCATCCTATTGTGTGAGCGGCCATCTTTACACTATTATCTCATCCTATTGTGTGGCGGCCATCTTTACACTATTATCTCATCCTATTGTGTGAGCGGCCATCTTTACACTATTATCTCATTGTGTGAGCGGCCATCTTTACACTATTATCTCATCCTATTGTGTGAGCGGCCATCTTTACACTATTATCTCATCCTATTGTGTGGCGGCCATCTTTACACTATTATCTCATCCTATTGTGTGAGCGGCCATCTTTACACTATTATGTCATCCTATTGTGTCAGCGGCCATCTTTACACTATTATCTCATCCTATTGTGTGAGCGGCCATCTTTACACTATTATCTCATCCTATTGTGTGGCGGCCATCTTTACACTATTATCTCATCTTATTGTGTGAGCGGCCATCTTTACACTATTATCTCATCCTATTGTGTGGCGGCCATCTTTACACTATTATCTTATCCTATTGTGTGAGCGGCCATCTTTACACTATTATCTTATCCTATTGTGTGAGCAGCCATCTTTACACTATTATCTCATCCTATTGTGTGAGCGGCCATCTTTACACTATTATGTCATCCTATTGTGTCAGCGGCCATCTTTACACTATTATCTCATCCTATTGTGTGAGCGGCCATCTTTACACTATTATCTCATCCTATTGTGTGGCGGCCATCTTTACACTATTATCTCATCTTATTGTGTGAGCGGCCATCTTTACACTATTATCTCATCCTATTGTGTGGCGGCCATCTTTACACTATTATCTTATCCTATTGTGTGAGCGGCCATCTTTACACTATTATCTTATCCTATTGTGTGAGCAGCCATCTATACACTATTATCTCATCCTATTGTGTCAGCGGCCATCTTTACACTATCTCATCCTATTGTGTGAGCAGCCATCTTTACACTATTATCTCATCCTATTGTGTGAGCGGCCATCTTTACACTTATCTCATGCTATTGTGTGAGCAGCCATCTTTACACTCTTATCTCATCCTATTGTGTGAGCGCCCATCTTTACACTATTATCTCATCCTATTGTGTGAGCGGCCATCTTTACGCTATTATCTCATCCTATTGTGTGAGCGCCCATCTTTACACTATTATCTCATCCTATTGTGTGAGCGGCCATCTTTACACTATTATCTCATCCTATTGTGTGAGCGGCCATCTTTACACTATCTCATCTTATTGTGTCAGCGGCCATCTTTACACTATTATCTCATCCTATTGTGTGAGCAGCCATCTTTACACTATTATCTCATCCTATTGTGTAAGCGGCCATCTTTACACTATTATCTCATCCTATTGTGTGAGCGGCCATCTTTACACTATTATCTCATCCTATTGTGTGAGCGGCCATCTTTACACTATTATCTCATCTTATTGTGTGAGCAGCCATCTTTACACTATTATCTCATCTTATTGTGTGAGCGGCCATCTTTACACTATTATCTCATTGTGTGAGCGGCCATCTTTACACTATTATCTCATCCTATTGTGTGAGCGGCCATCTTTACACTATTATCTCATCCTATTGTGTGAGCGGCCATCTTTACACTATTATCTCATCTTATTGTGTGAGCAGCCATCTTTACACTATTATCTCATTGTGTGAGCGGCCATCTTTACACTATCTCATCCTATTGTGTGAGCGGCCATCTTTACACTATTATCTCAACCTATTGTGTGGCGGCCATCTTTACACTATTATCGCATCTTATTGTGTGAGCGGCCATCTTTACACTATTATCTCATCCTATTGTGTGAGCGGCCATATCTCATCCTATTGTGTGAGCGGCCATCTTTACACTATTATCTCATCCTATTGTGTGAGCGGCCATCTTTACACTATTATCTCATCCTATTGTGTGAGCGGCCATCTTTACACTATTATCTCATCCTATTGTGTGAGCGGCCATCTTTACACTATTATCTCATCCTATTGTGTGAGCGGCCATCTTTACACTATTATCTCATCCTATTGTGTGAGCGGCCATCTTTACACTATTATCTCATCCTATTGTGTGAGCGGCCATCTATACACTATTATCTCATCCTATTGTGTGAGCGCCCATCTTTACACTATTATCTCATCCTATTGTGTGAGCGGCCATCTTTACACTTATCTCATGCTATTGTGTGAGCAGCCATCTTTACACTCTTATCTCATCCTATTGTGTGAGCGCCCATCTTTACACTATTATCTCATCCTATTGTGTGAGCGGCCATCTTTACACTATTATCTCATCCTATTGTGTGAGCGGCCATCTTTACACTATCTCATCTTATTGTGTCAGCGGCCATCTTTACACTATTATCTCATCCTATTGTGTGAGCAGCCATCTTTACACTATTATCTCATCCTATTGTGTAAGCGGCCATCTTTACACTATTATCTCATCCTATTGTGTGAGCGGCCATCTTTACACTATTATCTCATCCTATTGTGTGAGCGGCCATCTTTACACTATTATCTCATCTTATTGTGTGAGCAGCCATCTTTACACTATTATCTCATCTTATTGTGTGAGCGGCCATCTTTACACTATTATCTCATTGTGTGAGCGGCCATCTTTACACTATTATCTCATCCTATTGTGTGAGCGGCCATCTTTACACTATTATCTCATCCTATTGTGTGAGCGGCCATCTTTACACTATTATCTCATCTTATTGTGTGAGCAGCCATCTTTACACTATTATCTCATTGTGTGAGCGGCCATCTTTACACTATCTCATCCTATTGTGTGAGCGGCCATCTTTACACTATTATCTCAACCTATTGTGTGGCGGCCATCTTTACACTATTATCGCATCTTATTGTGTGAGCGGCCATCTTTACACTATTATCTCATCCTATTGTGTGAGCGGCCATATCTCATCCTATTGTGTGAGCGGCCATCTTTACACTATTATCTCATCCTATTGTGTGAGCGGCCATCTTTACACTATTATCTCATCCTATTGTGTGAGCGGCCATCTTTACACTATTATCTCATCCTATTGTGTGAGCGGCCATCTTTACACTATTATCTCATCCTATTGTGTGAGCGGCCATCTTTACACTATTATCTCATCCTATTGTGTGAGCGGCCATCTTTACACTATTATCTCATCCTATTGTGTGAGCGGCCATCTATACACTATTATCTCATCCTATTGTGTGAGCGCCCATCTTTACACTCTTATCTCATCCTATTGTGTGAGCGCCCATCTTTACACTCTTATCTCATCCTATTGTGTGAGCGGCCATCTTTACACTATTATCTCATTGTGTGAGCGGCCATCTTTACACTATTATCTCATCCTATTGTGTGAGCGGCCATCTTTACACTATTATCTCATTGTGTGAGCGGCCATCTTTACACTATTATCTCATCCTATTGTGTGAGCGGCCATCTATACACTATTATCTCAACCTATTGTGTGAGCGGCCATCTTTACACTATTATCTCATCCTATTGTGTGAGCGCCCATCTTTACACTATTATCTCATCCTATTGTGTGAGCGGCCATCTTTACACTATTATCTCATCCTATTGTGTGGCGGCCATCTTTACACTATTATCTCATCTTATTGTGTGTGCAGCCATCTTTACACTATTATCTCATCTTATTGTGTGAGCGGCCATCTTTACACTATTATCTCATCCTATTGTGTGAGCGGCCATCTTTACACTATTATCTCATCCTATTGTGTGAGTGGCCATCTTTACACTATTATCTCATCCTATTGTGTGGCGGCCATCTTTACACTATTATCTCATTGTGTGAGCGGCCATCTTTACACTATTATCTCATCTTATTGTGTGAGCGGCCATCTTTACACTATTATCTCATCCTATTGTGTGAGTGGCCATCTTTACACTATTATCTCATTGTGTGAGCGGCCATCTTTACACTATTATCTCATCCTATTGTGTGAGCGGCCATCTTTACACTATTATCTCATCCTATTGTGTGGCGGCCATCTTTACACTATTATCTCATCTTATTGTGTGAGCGGCCATCTTTACACTATTATCTCATCCTATTGTGTGGCGGCCATCTTTACACTATTATCTTATCCTATTGTGTGAGCGGCCATCTTTACACTATTATCTTATCCTATTGTGTGAGCAGCCATCTTTACTCTATCTCATCCTATTGTGTGAGCAGCCATCTTTACACTATTATCTCATCCTATTGTGTGAGCGGCCATCTTTACACTTATCTCATGCTATTGTGTGAGCAGCCATCTTTACACTCTTATCTCATCCTATTGTGTGAGCGCCCATCTTTACACTATTATCTCATCCTATTGTGTGAGCGGCCATCTTTACGCTATTATCTCATCCTATTGTGTGAGCGCCCATCTTTACACTATTATCTCATCCTATTGTGTGAGCGGCCATCTTTACACTATTATCTCATCCTATTGTGTGAGCGGCCATCTTTACACTATCTCATCTTATTGTGTCAGCGGCCATCTTTACACTATTATCTCATCCTATTGTGTGAGCAGCCATCTTTACACTATTATCTCATCCTATTGTGTAAGCGGCCATCTTTACACTATTATCTCATCCTATTGTGTGAGCGGCCATCTTTACACTATTATCTCATCCTATTGTGTGAGCGGCCATCTTTACACTATTATCTCATCTTATTGTGTGAGCAGCCATCTTTACACTATTATCTCATCTTATTGTGTGAGCGGCCATCTTTACACTATTATCTCATTGTGTGAGCGGCCATCTTTACACTATTATCTCATCCTATTGTGTGAGCGGCCATCTTTACACTATTATCTCATCCTATTGTGTGAGCGGCCATCTTTACACTATTATCTCATCTTATTGTGTGAGCAGCCATCTTTACACTATTATCTCATTGTGTGAGCGGCCATCTTTACACTATCTCATCCTATTGTGTGAGCGGCCATCTTTACACTATTATCTCAACCTATTGTGTGGCGGCCATCTTTACACTATTATCTCATCCTATTGTGTGAGCGGCCATATCTCATCCTATTGTGTGAGCGGCCATCTTTACACTATTATCTCATCCTATTGTGTGAGCGGCCATCTTTACACTATTATCTCATCCTATTGTGTGAGCGGCCATCTTTACACTATTATCTCATCCTATTGTGTGAGCGGCCATCTTTACACTATTATCTCATCCTATTGTGTGAGCGGCCATCTTTACACTATTATCTCATCCTATTGTGTGAGCGGCCATCTTTACACTATTATCTCATCCTATTGTGTGAGCGGCCATCTATACACTATTATCTCATCCTATTGTGTGAGCGCCCATCTTTACACTCTTATCTCATCCTATTGTGTGAGCGCCCATCTTTACACTCTTATCTCATCCTATTGTGTGAGCGGCCATCTTTACACTATTATCTCATTGTGTGAGCGGCCATCTTTACACTATTATCTCATCCTATTGTGTGAGCGGCCATCTTTACACTATTATCTCATTGTGTGAGCGGCCATCTTTACACTATTATCTCATCCTATTGTGTGAGCGGCCATCTATACACTATTATCTCAACCTATTGTGTGAGCGGCCATCTTTACACTATTATCTCATCCTATTGTGTGAGCGCCCATCTTTACACTATTATCTCATCCTATTGTGTGAGCGGCCATCTTTACACTATTATCTCATCCTATTGTGTGGTGGCCATCTTTACACTATTATCTCATCTTATTGTGTGTGCAGCCATCTTTACACTATTATCTCATCTTATTGTGTGAGCGGCCATCTTTACACTATTATCTCATCCTATTGTGTGAGCGGCCATCTTTACACTATTATCTCATCCTATTGTGTGAGCGGCCATCTTTACACTATTATCTCATCCTATTGTGTGGCGGCCATCTTTACACTATTATCTCATTGTGTGAGCGGCCATCTTTACACTATTATCTCATCCTATTGTGTGAGTGGCCATCTTTACACTATTATCTCATTGTGTGAGCGGCCATCTTTACACTATTATCTCATCTTATTGTGTGAGCGGCCATCTTTACACTATTATCTCATCCTATTGTGTGAGCGGCCATCTTTACACTATTATCTCATCCTATTGTGTGAGCGGCCATCTTTACACTATTATCTCATCCTATTGTGTGGCGGCCATCTTTACACTATTATCTCATCCTATTGTGTGAGCGGCCATCTTTACACTATTATCTCATCCTATTGTGTGGCCGCCATCTTTACACTATTATCTCATCCTATTGTGTGAGCGGCCATCTTTACACTATTATCTTATCCTATTGTGTGAGCGGCCATCTTTACACTATCTCATCCTATTGTGTGAGCAGCCATCTTTACACTATTATCTCATGCTATTGTGTGAGCAGCCATCTTTACACTCTTATCTCATCCTATTGTGTGAGCGCCCATCTTTACACTATTATCTCATCCTATTGTGTGAGCGGCCATCTTTACGCTATTATCTCATCCTATTGTGTGAGCGGCCATCTTTACACTATTATCTCATCCTATTGTGTGAGCGGCCATCTTTACACTATCTCATCTTATTGTGTCAGTGGCCATCTTTACACTATTATCTCATCTTATTGTGTGAGCTGCCATCTTTACACTATTATCTCATCCTATTGTGTGGCGGCCATCTTTACACTATTATCTCATTGTGTGAGCGGCCATCTTTACACTATTATCTCATCCTATTGTGTGAGCGGCCATCTTTACACTATTATCTCATGCTATTGTGTGAGCGGCCATCTTTACACTATTATCTCATCCTATTGTGTGAGCAGCCATCTTTAAACTATTATCTCATCCTATTGTGTGAGCGGCCATCTTTACACTATTATCTCATCCTATTGTGTGAGCGGCCATCTTTACACTATTATCTCATCCTATTGTGTGAGCGGCCATCTTTACACTATTATCTCATCCTATTGTGTGAGCGGCCATCTTTACACTATTATCTCATCCTATTGTGTGAGCAGCCATCTTTACAATATTATCTCATCCTATTGTGTGAGCGGCCATCTTTACACTATTATCTCATCCTATTGTGTGAGCGGCCATCTTTACACTATTATCTCATTGTGTGAGCGGCCATCTTTACACTATTATCTCATCCTATTGTGTGAGCGGCCATCTTTACACTATTATCTCATCTTATTGTGTGAGCAGCCATCTTTACACTATTATCTCATCTTATTGTGTGAGCGGCCATCTTTACACTATTATCTCATTGTGTGAGCGGCCATCTTTACACTATTATCTCATCCTATTGTGTGAGCGGCCATCTTTACACTATTATCTCATCCTATTGTGTGAGCGGCCATCTTTACACTATTATCTCATCTTATTGTGTGAGCAGCCATCTTTACACTATTATCTCATTGTGTGAGCGGCCATCTTTACACTATCTCATCCTATTGTGTGAGCGGCCATCTTTACACTATTATCTCATCCTATTGTGTGAGCAGCCATCTTTACACTCTTATCTTATCCTATTGTGTGAGCGGCCATCTTTACACTATTATCTCAACCTATTGTGTGAGCAGCCATCTTTACACTATCTCATCCTATTGTGTGAGCGGCCATCTTTACACTATTATCTCAACCTATTGTGTGGCAGCCATCTTTACACTATTATCGCATCTTATTGTGTGAGCGGCCATCTTTACACTATTATCTCATCTTATTGTGTGAGCGGCCATCTTTACGCTATTATCTCATCCTATTGTGTGAGCGGCCATCTTTACACTATTATCTCATCTTATTGTGTGAGCGGCCATCTTTACGCTATTATCTCATCCTATTGTGTGAGCGGCCATCTTTACACTATTATCTCATCCTATTGTGTGAGCGGCCATCTTTACACTATTATCTCATCCTATTGTGTGAGCGGCCATATCTCATCCTATTGTGTGAGCGGCCATCTTTACACTATTATCTCATCCTATTGTGTGAGCGGCCATCTTTACACTATTATCTCATCCTATTGTGTGAGCGGCCATCTATACACTTATCTCATCCTATTGTGTGAGCGCCCATCTTTACACTCTTATCTCATCCTATTGTGTGAGCTGCCATCTTTACACTATTATCTCATCCTATTGTGTGAGCGGCCATCTTTACACTCTTATCTCATCCTATTGTGTGAGCGGCCATCTTTACACTATTATCTCATCCTATTGTGTGAGTGGCCATCTTTACACTATCTCATCCTATTGTGTGAGCGGCCATCTTTACACTATTATCTCATTGTGTGAGCGGCCATCTTTACACTATTATCTCATCCTATTGTGTGAGCAGCCATCTTTACACTATTATCTCATCCTATTGTGTGAGCGCCCATCTTTACACTCTTATCTCATCCTATTGTGTGAGCGGCCATCTTTACACTCTTATCTCATCCTATTGTGTGAGCGGCCATCTTTACACTCTTATCTCATCCTATTGTGTGAGCGGCCATCTTTACACTATTATCTCATCCTATTGTGTGAGCGGCCATTTTTACACTATTATCTCATCCTATTGTGTGAGCGGCCATCTTTACACTATTATCTCATCCTATTGTGTGAGCGGCCATCTTTACACTCTTATCTCATCCTATTGTGTGAGCGGCCATCTTTACACTATTATCTCATCCTATTGTGTGAGTGGCCATCTTTACACTATCTCATCCTATTGTGTGAGCGGCCATCTTTACACTATTATCTCATCTTATTGTGTGAGCGGCCATCTTCACACTATTATCTCAACCTATTGTATGAGCGGCCATCTTTTTTTTTTTTTCAAACTTTGTTTATTGAAAAGATTTTCAAAATTTTACAATTAAGGTAAGCAACAATCAGGATAATAAGGCAGGTATGCAATCAGAGAGAGGGTCACTCCGGACCCAACAGACATAAAAGCAAATATGATATATAAGTCCTCGTTCGAGGGCAAACAGATCGCCGGACAACAGGCAATCACAATCCAAAATACAGTGAAACAAATCAGTACGATTGTCAGCATGGTGCAAAACACTCACTCCCACACACAGGGGCCTCCTCCACATACCACACATGACATCCTTCCGAACACACATACCCACACACGCAGAGGTAAAAAAAAAAAAAAAAAGAATTGTGGGGGGGGGGGGGGGGGGGGGAGAAGAAGACCTGGAGAAGCGTGGAAGAGGTAATTGTGGGAGAAGAGTATAGAAGCACGAGAGAATCATCCCCTGTCATCAGAAAGGCGGAGTGGGCCCAAAGTGTTGCTGAGAGAAGCCAAAGAGTACCATTCCGTATGACGGAACGGCAGTACAATTTCGTCTATTTGTGGTTTAGTGAAGTGGGCAGCCAAGAAAGTCCGCCATTTAGCAAAGAATTTCCTAGCGTCCCTCTCACAATGCCTCTCTGTGTCCAGTCTATCGACCTCCAAAAAGTCCTTGAGATCTTCCACCACTGCCGCCAAAGACGGCATCGCGGGTTTGATCCATTCGCGTAAAATTATACGTTTAGCCACCAGGAGTATGACATGAATGAACCTGGGTAGTGACCGCAGGCCTATCCCTTCCGTAATGGATGTATCAACAGACTGGAACAGGAGAGCACACTGTGTCAATGGTAAGCTGACCTTCCAAAACTTGGAAATGTATTCCACTACCTCCCCTCCAAAATAGCTGAATTTTCTCACAGGACCAGATACCATGCAGAAAGTCAGTAGCAGGAGCGTTACATTTCGGGCATGACGTGATCCTGTCAGGAAATGCTGCCAAGGCCGGGATGTTAAAGCCCAGATAACCAAAGTGCATCATTTTAAAGTAAGATTCCCGCCACCTTTCATTTATGACATTCTGCCTAACCTTCGTCCATCCTCCCAGTATGTGTTCTCTAGTCTCGGGGTCCTGCAAGATTGCTTCCCACTTGTCAAAAAGAGTGTGTTTAGAGACTCTCAAAAAACGGTCATTGAAACATCTATATAAGGTAGAGATGGACAACTTTTTGGGCTGCGTCCCTATCAAATCCTCCAGGGGTGAGGGCCGTAATTCCGAAATCGGATCCCGGAGCCTAGAGGTACAGAAGGACATCAGTTGCGACACCTGGAGAAAGTGAGAGGCAGGCATGTCGAATTGCTGTAAGAGCTCGCTTGGGGTAAACCAGCGACCTACCTCAGGATGCATTAGTTGCCTAGCTGTGCTCAACCCTTTGCGCTTCCACTGAGTAAACAGTGCATTCTCCCTACCCAGGGGAAATTCCGGATGACCCCACAAATGTAGCCTCCCAGACAATAGAAAGGGTAGATTGTAGGCCTTGCGTAATGACCGCCATGTCACCACCGTGTCCCTAATTAAGACAGAGCGTTTTATATGTGCGGGCAGGCACGATAATTTAGAATGTAAGCAGGACACCAAATTCCAGGGGGATGCGTAATCCGCCTCCACCTCAAAATTGGAGTGAAAGCTGAATGTGTATATCCAGTGCAGAACATGTCTAAAGAGGCACGATAAATTGTAGCCTCGGAGATTGGGGAAACCCACTCCCCCATCCACTCGGTGAAGCATCAATTTTTGGAGGGAAATGGGAGGACGCCTGCCCGACCAGATAAAATGAGTAAAGGCTGAATTAAGAGTTTTGATGTCCTTGTGTTTCAAGAGAATAGGTAAAGTTTGCAGATGATATAGGAGTCTAGGAAAACTAATCATCTTTACCAGGTGACATTTGCCCAGGAAAGAGATTGGCAGGTGGCTCCATTTTTGTAGTTCGTTACAGATCTGTTGGAAAAGTGGGGGGTAATTCAAGGTATACAGGGAGGACGGGGAAGATTTAAGGAGCCCCTCTGGGATATTGAGTGCAGCCCAGTAGGAGGCGGATCCCGGGGTTCCCAAAGACAAAAGTTCACTTTTAGATTGGTTAATTTTATATCCTGAGAAAGTCTCAAAGTGAGTCAACGTTGACATCAGGGTTGAGTAGTGAGCCCTGGGATCTGCCATAAAGATAAGTATGTCATCTGCAAAGAGGGTCAATTTGACCTCCGTGCGTTGAATAGGGATACCACGATAAATCGAGGAATCTTCGAGATATCTGGCCAGAGGTTCAAGTGCTACATTAAATAATAGCGGAGAGAGTGGACATCCCTGTCTCGTCCCCTTAAAAAGGGGGAAGGAGGGGGAGAGGATACCGGACGTGAACACCCTAGCTTGTGGCGAGGAATACATACTGTTCAGAAAGGTCCGGAAGCTCCCGGTGATGCCCATCTTGTCCAGCACCATCCCGAGCCAGTCCCATTTGACGTTATCAAATGCCTTTTCAGCGTCCAGTGCCAGCAGCACTGGATGTTCACCCGGTCTGGGGTGGTGCTGCACCCTATCCGGGACCGCGAGGACCTTTAGAATGTTAGTCACAGCTGAGCAATTACGTACAAAGCCCACTTGTGAGGGACCAATCAATGAAGGGAGGGAGACACTGAGGCGATCTGCCATTATTTTAGACATTAATTTGAGGTCTTGATTGATTAGCGAGATGGGACGATAAGATTGGGGGAGTAGGGGGTCCTTACCCGGTTTCAGCAACAGTTTGATCCTGGCCGTGTTGGAATGAAGGGAGAGAGAGCCAGTGTGCAATACATGGTTGAAGTAGGATGTCAGAGGAGTCGCCACCTGTTCCACCAAGATCTTATAAAATTCACCCGTGAAACCATCCGGGCCAGGTGCCTTGGAGTTGTGAAGGTGTTTGATCGCATTGCGCACCTCCTCCTCTGTAAAGTCAGCGTTCAAAAGATCACGCTGATCAGTGGTCATGGTCGGGAGGGTGACCGACTCCAGAAATGCCCCGCCAGCAACCATGTCAGCAGGCGAAGAAGCGGTATAATATGAGCAGAAAAGGGAGTTTATAGTTTTGGGGTCAGAATGCGTCGTGCCCGATTCGTCCCTTAGGGAGGAAAAGTGTTGGGGAGAATGTCGTCCCTTGGCAAGGCGCGCCAAGAGGCGGCCCGATTTATTGCCAAATCGAAACAATTCCGCTCTAAAACGGGAGTAAGTCGCCAAACATTTTCACTCTGACCACAGATCAAAGGTTGTCTTTGCTGCCTTCCAAGCCTGGCACAACGCCGCCTTCTGTAGCGCCGTGCTAGCCTCTTGAAAGTGAAGAAGAGATTTCTTCTTCACCGTCGACATGTAGGCAATTAGGCGACCCCGTAAAATAGATTTAGCAGACTCCCAGAAAAGTGGTGCATTATTGGTATGAGTACCATTATCCCAAGTAAACTCTTGCCACCAGCTTCTCAACGAGTCGGCGAAATTGTCATCTTTATTCATGTAAGCAGGGAAGTGCCACTGGAAGTCGGACCCTTTCGGGAAAGAGTCCGCTAGGAGCAATGAGATGGGAGAGTGATCTGAAATCACCATGGTATGTATGTCCGTGTCCGCTACCCGGGGCACTAAATCGGGGGAAACCAGCAGGTAGTCTATACGGGACCATGATGAGTGACTGTGTGAAAAGTGGGAAAAGTCCCTACTATCTGGGTGCATTAACCGTCACATGGCCTTCAGACCTACCGAACCCAGAAAGGCCCCAAACACCCTGTCGCTCGTACGAGGAACCGTCCTGTCAGCCGTCCCTCCTTTCCTGTCCTCGTCTGTCGTAGCCACGGCATTCATATCTCCCCCTACAATCTTTTTTTGGAAGCGTGTCCGCCAAGAGCCTGTCCTCCAAAGCCTGAAAGTAAGGTCTATTATCCCCGTTAGGCGCATAGCAACAGTATAAACTAAAGTCACGGCCCTTGAATCTTAAGTGAGCCCACGTCCACCGCCCCTCTGAATCCGTTTCATGAGACACAATCGTCCCCCCAAAATTTTTGTGAATAAGCAGTAACGTACCCCCCTTACCTCCTACTGCCGGGGATCCTAGAACAGAACCCACCCATAGTTTGGACATGCGTGCAATATCGTCTGCGGCTAGGTGGGTTTCCTGCAGCATCACTACATCGGGATGAAGACGTTTCAGGTGTCTAAGTATCTGCATCCTTTTGTTAGGGGAACGGAGCCCCTTCACATTCCACGAGATGATCCGCATGTCTCTAAGAGCAAGGAGAGAAGAAAAGAGAGAAGAGAGGAGGAGAAGGGGAGAGAGAAAAAAAAACACACACACACACACACAATCAGGCAGGCCTCTTAAACACCTCACACACCACACACTCCTTCAATGTATACCGGCAACCCCACTACCGTTAGAGACTGCCGTCCGACCAACAATCCAGGGACTGGGCTAGAGGCGACTAAGCTCTAACGCGTCTAGTTAACACAAGAACTGAATTTGCACTATGTGCGTAAAGACCGTCAGTCGACCGTCAGCACCGTGCTCGGGTCTTCGCTTTTTTCTGCCAGAAAGTGTGCGAACCTCCCGACTAAACATGTAGGTGAAAACATAGCCAGGTGAACTTGGAATTTGACTTTCCTATTGAACAGGTCGGAACAAACGCCACTGAAGACCCTGCGCCTCTTAGCAACAGGTGCAGAAAAATCTTCAAAAATAAGAATGCGACAGTCCCGAACAATTAGCGGTGCAGTGCGTCTCCGAAAGGCTCTCAGGATGGATTGACGATCATTATAGTCCAACAGCTTGAAGATGACCTGGTGTGGTCTGCTCTGCTTGCCAGGTTGAGATGAACGAAGGGCGTCAGGTCGATTCCCCAGGTCAGGTCCCAGTCTATGAGCCCTTTCCACCCTACAGTAATGATCCAGGCCCAGAGCCTCGGTCAATTCAATCTCGCACAAGTGCTGGAGGTCTGGGGAGAGTATCTGTTCAGAAAGCCCCACAATACGTAGGTTATTTCGCCTCGAACGATTCTCCAGATCATCAAGCTTAGCCCAGAGGTTGGCGTTTTCCTGCGCTAGGTCAGCAACTTGATTAGATAAATCAGATTGGTGGGTCTGGAGATCAGTAACATCAGAGCGCACTGCAGCCACAGATATATTAGTTTGGGAAATGTCCCTTCTCAGTGAATCAAAGGACGCCTGCAGCGTTGCCTCCAAGGACTTCTGTATGTCTGGGACAATCTGCGCCATTTTCTGTTCAGCCAATGCTTTAAAGTTGACAGTCTGTGGTGTAAAGGCAGGCTGTGGGTGAGCAGGGACAGATGAGCTCCCAGGGCTGCCCAATAGGTTGGTAGGGATGGGCTGCATGGGTGAGGAGGTGGGGGGGGGAACCCACCTGCAACTCTGCTGGATACTGAGAGAGAGGAGGGCTAGAGTTAGAGGGCCTGTTGGACACCATGATGCCACTTGAGCCCCCTGAGGGGACCAGGGAGGGAGATGCAGGTCTCTTATGAGAGTTACAGTCCTGAGCAGGAGACAGAGCCATCAGTAAGGGATCAGCCGGCCCCACCGGGGAAACACTGACCGCTGGGGAAGCAGTACCTCCGATATGAGCGCTCTCCACTTGCAGGGTGCGAGGCTCAATGAGGACGTCCTCCGCTGCCGAGCCCGATGAGGGAGCACTGAGCTGCACTGACGAGGCCGCCACCGGAGAGGAGCAGAGCTGTCCAGCAGGTACCGGGCTCCGGCGGGTGGGAGACTGCCCGTAGGAGAAGCGGAACAGGCGCTTCTGCAGTGTTCGTGTTGCCGACACCGACCCACGTGGAGCTGCCGCCGTGCGCTTAGCTGAAGTCGGGCGGGAGATGCGGGAGGCCGGTGAATCTCGGGGTCGGCGGAGCAGGTAACGCTCCATACAGCAGGGCTGGAAAGTGTAGCGGGGATCCGTGGGTACCGGGGTCCCGGAGGGGTCACAAGGCTGGTAGAGAGACCGGATAAGAGTCGGGAGGTGCGGGAGCTCTGCTAGCCGCGTCCTCTCATGGCAGCGCCGGAACCGGAAGTTCGAGCGGCCATCTTTACACTATTATCTCATCTTATGGTATGAGCGGCCATCTTTACACTATTATCTCAACCTATTGTGTGAGCGGCCATCTTTACACTATTATCTCATCCTATTGTGTGAGCGGCCATCTTTACACTATTATCTCATTGTGTGAGCGGCCATCTTTACACTATTATCTCATCCTATTGTGTGAGCGGCCATCTTTAAACTATTATCTCATCCTATTGTGTGAGCGGCCATCTTTACACTATTATCTCATTGTGTGAGCGGCCATCTTTACACTATTATCTCATCCTATTGTGTGAGCAGCCATCTTTACACTATTATCTCATCCTATTGTGTGAGCGGCCATCTTTACACTATTATCTCATTGTGTGAGCGGCCATCTTTACACTATTATCTCATCCTATTGTGTGAGCGGCCATCTTTACACTATTATCTCATCCTATTGTGTGAGCGGCCATCTTTACACTATTAACTCATCCTATTGTGTGAGCGCCCATCTTTACACTATTATCTCATCCTATTGTGTGAGCGGCCATCTTTACACTATCTCATCTTATTGTGTGAGCGGCCATCTTTACACTATCTCATCCTATTGTGTGAGCGGCCATCTTTACACTATTATCTCATCCTATTGTGTGAGCGGCCATCTTTACACTATTATCTCATCCTATTGTGTGAGCGGCCATCTTTACACTATTATCTTATCCTATTGTGTGAGCGGCCATCTTTACACTATTATCTCATCTTATTGTGTGCGCACAGACCATCTATACACTATTATCTCATACTATTGTGTGAGCGGCCATCTTTACACTATTATCTCAACCTATTGTGTGAGCGGCCATCTTTACACTATTATCTTATCCTATTGTGTGAGCGGCCATCTTTACACTATCATCTCATCTTGTGTGAGCGGCCATCTATACACTATTATCTCATCCTATTGTGTGAGTGCCCATCTTTACACTATTATCTCATCCTATTGTGTGAGCAGCCATCTTTACACTATTATCTCATCTTATTGTGTGAGCGGCCATCTTTACACTATTATCTCATCCTATTGTGTGAGCGGCCATCTTTACACTATTATCTCATCCTATTGTGTGAGCAGCCATCTTTACACTATTATCTCATCCTATTGTGTGAGCAGCCATCTTTACACTATTATCTCATCTTATTGTGTGAGCGGCCATCTTTACACTATTATCTCATTGTGTGAGCGCCCATCTTTACACTATTATCTCATTGTGTGAGCGGCCATCTTTACACTATTATCTCATCCTATTGTGTGAGCGGCCATCTATACACTATTATCTCATCCTATTGTGTGAGCGGCCATCTTTACACTATCTCATCCTATTGTGTGAGCGGCCATCTTTACACGATTATCTCAACCTATTGTGTGGCGGCCATCTTTACACTATTATCTCATCTTATTGTGTGACGGCCATCTTTACACTATTATCTCATCCTATTGTGTGGCGGCCATCTTTACACTATTATCTCATCTTATTGTGTAAGCAGCCATCTTTACACTATTATTTCCTTTTATCAGGTGAGCGGCCATCATAAAAAGGTGTTTAGTAAATCAGTGGACCCTGATACTGCGTCTGAATAGGTCCCTTTCAATAGGGCAGTACCTGCTGTGTCACATGACAATGATATGAGATGGGTGGTCCCTGCTGTCACATGACAATGATATGACGTGGGCGGTCCCTGCTGTGTCACATGACGTGAACAGTCCCTGCTGTCACATGACAATGATATGACAGGGGCAGTCCTTTCTGTGTCACATGACAATATGACATGGGCAGTCCCTGCTGTGTCACATGACAATGAGATGGATGGTCCCTGCTGGGTCAAATGATTATTAAATGGGCGGTCCCTGCTGGTTCACATGACTATTAGATGGGCGGTTCCCACTGTATTAAATGCTACCACTTGCTACAATGATTAATTACTGCAGTCACCTGACCTCACAGCAGAACAGAGGATTGTGAGCAGACACCACAAGTGAGTAGTACCACACTGAACAGCGTGACAGGGCCACACCCCCACCTCAATTAGAGTGGGGCCCCCATCACGGTGATGTCACCAGCCCTCTCCAGGGTTGGGACGTGAGTGCAGCTCTGGAGGATGAGACGGGATGTGAGGGCAGCTCTGGAGGATGAGACGGGATGCGAGGGCAGCTCTGGAGGATGAGACGGGATGCGAGGGCAGCTCTGGAGGATGAGACTGGATGCGAGGGCAGCTCTGGAGGATGAGACGGGATGCGAGGGCAGCTCTGGAGGATGAGACGGGATGCGAGGGCAGCTCTGGAGGATGAGACGGGATGCGAGGGCAGCTCTGGAGGATGAGACGGGATGCGAGGGCAGCTCTGGAGGATGAGACGGGATGCGAGGGCAGCTCTGGAGGATGAGACGGGATGCGAGGGCAGCTCTGGAGGATGAGACGGGATGCGAGGGCAGCTCTGGAGGATGAGACGGGATGCGAGGGCAGCTCTGGAGGATGAGACGGGATGCGAGGGCAGCTCTGGAGGATGAGACGGGATGCGAGGGCAGCTCTGGAGGATGAGACGGGATGCGAGGGCAGCTCTGGAGGATGAGACGGGATGCGAGGGCAGCTCTGGAGGATGAGACGGGATGCGAGGGCAGCTCTGGAGGATGAGACGGGATGCGAGGGCAGCTCTGGAGGATGAGACGGGATGCGACGGCAGCTCTGGAGGATGAGACGGGATGCGAGGGCAGCTCTGGAGGATGAGACGGGATGCGAGGGCAGCTGTGGAGGATGAGACGGGATGCGAGGGCAGCTCTGGAGGATGAGACGGGATGCGAGGGCAGCTCTGGAGGTGACAGGAGGGTCAGCGAATGGTGGAATCATTATGGTTCCCTCAATAAGCTTAGTTCCCCCTCTACCTCCCCCTGCAGTGACCTCTTAGGGCTCCATGTTGAAGGCGTTAAGTGTCAGGGAGGTGTGGCTGGAGAACATCCAAAAGGCGGGGTACAGCGGCTCGGAGAACCGGGCCCGGAACTTATAGATCTCGCTGCACTTTTTACCGATGCAGTAGAAGGAGACGGTGCCCTGGTCGCAGTTGATGAGCACGCCGTACTTGTTGGTGTTGGGGCAGGTGAGATCGGTCTGCTTGTCGTCGTGCCAGGCCTGCAGCTTCCCGTTACACCACTCAATGCACCAGGACACCTTGTTGCGGCCGAGGCGGCTCTCCGGTCCAGTCCGGGCAATGCTCTGGTAAGCCACTCCCAACCCGCTGAAGTGCCCCCCCTCCTTCAGGATCTCCCAGTAATGGAGCCCCTGGGAGAAGCCCTGGGAGCAGAGGAACTGGGAACAGCTGACAAACCTCTTCCGGTCCTCGGGGTAGTTCTGGGGGTGGTCGCTGACCGACAACTTAGTGAGTAAATCCGATACCAGGATCTTCTTGTGCACAGTACGGGGGTCTGCAGAAAGCTTCTCCGCACCTGAGGGGAACAGGACAGAGAATAAATATAGCACCTCTATATACTGCCATATCATCCTTATATTATCTAACCTCTATATTCCGCCATATCCTTATATTATCTAACCTCTATATTCCGCCGTATCATCCTTATATTATCTAACCTCTATATACCGCCATATCATCCTTATATTATCTAACCTCTATATACCGCCATATCATCCTTATATTATCTAACCTCTATATACCGCCATATCATCCTTATATTATCTAACCTCTATATACTGCCATATCATCCTTATATTATCTAACCTCTATATACCGCCATATCATCCTTATATTATCTAACCTCTATATACCGCCATATCATCCTTATATTATCTAACCTCTATATACCGCCATATCACCGTAATTACCCAGCTCAACCCTCTAAAAATTATGTATCAAACATGTATTACATATCTGTCCTATAGAAAAGACCTATTTCCTTTCCCTTCTACACCGTTATTATCCTTCTCCCCTCTGCACCGTTATTATCCTTCTCCCCTCTGCACCGTTATTATCCTTCACCCCTCTGCACCGTTATTATCCTTCTCCCCTCTGCACCGTTATTATCCTTCTCCCCTCTGCACCGTTATTATCCTTCTCCCCTCTACACCGTTATTATCCTTCTCCCCTCTACACCGTTATTATCCTTCTCCCCTCTGCACCGTTATTATCCTTCACCCCTCTGCACCGTTATTATCCTTCTCCCCTCTGCACCGTTATTATCCTTCTCCCCTCTGCACCGTTATTATCCTTCTCCCCTCTACACCGTTATTATCCTTCACCCCTCTACACAGTTATTATCCTTCACCCCTCTACACCGTTATTATCCTTCTCCCCTCTACACAGTTATTATCTTTCTCCCCTCTACACAGTTATTATCCTTCTCCCCTCTGCACCGTTATTATCCTTCTCCCCTCTACACCGTTATTATCCTTCTCCCCTCTACACCGTTATTATCCTTCTCCCCTCTACACTGTTATTATCCTTCTCCCCTCTGCACCGTTATTATCCTTCTCCCCTCTACACAGTTATTATCCTTCTCCCCTCTACACAGTTATTATCCTTCACCCCTCTACACAGTTATTATCCTTTCCCTTCTACACAGTTATTATCCTTCTCCCCTCTACACTGTTATTATCCTTCACCCCTCTGCACCGTTATTATCCTTCTCCCCTCTACACCGTTATTATCCTTCACCCCTCTACACCGTTATTATCCTTCTCCCCTCTACACCGTTATTATCCTTCTCCCCTCTGCACCGTTATTATCCTTCACCCCTCTACACAGTTATTATCCTTCTCCCCTCTACACTGTTATTATCCTTCACCCCTCTGCACCGTTATTATCCTTCTACACCGTTATTATCCTTCTCCCCTCTACACCGTTATTATCCTTCTACACAGTTATTATCCTTCACCCCTCTACACCGTTATTATCCTTCTCCCCTCTGCACCGTTATTATCCTTCACCCCTCTGCACCGTTATTATCCTTCACCCCTCTGCACCGTTATTATCCTTCACCCCTCTGCACCGTTATTATCCTTCTACACCGTTATTATCCTTCACCCCTCTACACCGTTATTATCCTTCTCCCCTCTGCACCGTTATTATCCTTCTCCCCTCTACACCGTTATTATCCTTCTCCCCTCTACACAGTTATTATCCTTCTCCCCTCTACACCGTTATTATCCTTCTCCCCTCTACACCGTTATTATCCTTCACCCCTCTACACCGTTATTATCCTTCTCCCCTCTACACCGTTATTATCCTTCTCCCCTCTACACAGTTATTATCCTTCACCCCTCTACACCGTTATTATCCTTCTCCCCTCTACACCGTTATTATCCTTCACCCCTCTATACCGTTATTATCCTTCTCCCCTCTGCACCGTTATTATCCTTCTCCCCTCTGCACCGTTATTATCCTTCTCCCCTCTACACCGTTATTATCCTTCTCCCCTCTACACCGTTATTATCCTTCTCCCCTCTACACCGTTATTATCCTTCTACACCGTTATTATCCTTCTCCCCTCTACACCGTTATTATCCTTCACCCCTCTACACCGTTATTATCCTTCTCCCCTCTACACCGTTATTATCCTTCACCCCTCTACACCGTTATTATCCTTCTCCCCTCTACACCGTTATTATCCTTCACCCCTCTGCACCGTTATTATCCTTCACCCCTCTGCACCGTTATTATCCTTCACCCCTCTGCACCGTTATTATCCTTCACCCCTCTGCACCGTTATTATCCTTCTCCCCTCTGCACCGTTATTATCCTTCTCCCCTCTACACCGTTATTATCCTTCTACACCGTTATTATCCTTCTCCCCTCTACACCGTTATTATCCTTCTCCCCTCTGCACCGTTATTATCCTTCTACACAGTTATTATCCTTCACCCCTCTACACCGTTATTATCCTTCTCCCCTCTACACCGTTATTATCCTTCTCCCCTCTACACCGTTATTATCCTTCTCCCCTCTACACCGTTATTATCCTTCTCCCCTCTACACCGTTATTATCCTTCACCCCTCTGCACCGTTATTATCCTTCACCCCTCTGCACCGTTATTATCCTTTCCCTTCTACACCGTTATTATCCTTCTCCCCTCTGCACCGTTATTATCCTTCTCCCCTCTGCACCGTTATTATCCTTCTCCCCTCTACACCGTTATTATCCTTCTCCCCTCTGCACCGTTATTATCCTTCTCCCCTCTGCACCGTTATTATCCTTCACCCCTCTACACCGTTATTATCCTTCTCCCCTCTACACCGTTATTATCCTTCTCCCCTCTACACCGTTATTATCCTTCACCCCTCTGCACCGTTATTATCCTTCACCCCTCTGCACCGTTATTATCCTTTCCCTTCTACACCGTTATTATCCTTCTCCCCTCTGCACCGTTATTATCCTTCTCCCCTCTACACCGTTATTATCCTTCTCCCCTCTGCACCGTTATTATCCTTCACCCCTCTGCACCGTTATTATCCTTCACCCCTCTACACAGTTATTATCCTTCTCCCCTCTACACAGTTATTATCCTTCTCCCCTCTACACAGTTATTATCCTTCTCCCCTCTACACCGTTATTATCCTTCTCCCCTCTACACCGTTATTATCCTTCTCCCCTCTACACCGTTATTATCCTTCTACACCGTTATTATCCTTCTCCCCTCTACACCGTTATTATCCTTCACCCCTCTACACCGTTATTATCCTTCTCCCCTCTACACCGTTATTATCCTTCTACACAGTTATTATCCTTCACCCCTCTGCACCGTTATTATCCTTCTCCCCTCTGCACCGTTATTATCCTTCACCCCTCTACACCGTTATTATCCTTCTCCCCTCTGCACCGTTATTATCCTTCTCCCCTCTGCACCGTTATTATCCTTCTCCCCTCTGCACCGTTATTATCCTTCTCCCCTCTACACCGTTATTATCCTTCTCCCCTCTGCACCGTTATTATCCTTCTCCCCTCTGCACCGTTATTATCCTTCTCCCCTCTGCACCGTTATTATCCTTCTCCCCTCTGCACCGTTATTATCCTTCTCCCCTCTGCACCGTTATTATCCTTCTCCCCTCTACACCGTTATTATCCTTCACCCCTCTACACCGTTATTATCCTTCTCCCCTCTACACCGTTATTGTCCTTCTCCCCTCTGCACCGTTATTATCCTTCTCCCCTCTGCACCGTTATTATCCTTCACCCCTCTGCACCGTTATTATCCTTCTCCCCTCTGCACCGTTATTATCCTTCTCCCCTCTGCACCGTTATTATCCTTCTCCCCTCTACACCGTTATTATCCTTCTCCCCTCTACACCGTTATTATCCTTCTCCCCTCTACACCGTTATTATCCTTCACCCCTCTGCACCGTTATTATCCTTCTCCCCTCTGCACCGTTATTATCCTTCTCCCCTCTACACCGTTATTATCCTTCTCCCCTCTACACCGTTATTATCCTTCACCCCTCTGCACCGTTATTATCCTTCTCCCCTCTACACCGTTATTATCCTTCTCCCCTCTGCACCGTTATTATCCTTCTCCCCTCTGCACCGTTATTATCCTTCTCCCCTCTACACCGTTATTATCCTTCTCCCCTCTACACCGTTATTATCCTTCTCCCCTCTACACCGTTATTATCCTTCTCCCCTCTACACAGTTATTATCCTTCTCCCCTCTACACCGTTATTATCCTTCTCCCCTCTGCACCGTTATTATCCTTCTCCCCTCTACACAGTTATTATCCTTCTCCCCTCTACACCATTATTATCCTTCACCCCTCTGCACCGTTATTATCCTTCTCCCCTCTACACCGTTATTATCCTTCTCCCCTCTGCACCGTTATTATCCTTCTCCCCTCTACACCGTTATTATCCTTCTCCCCTCTGCACCGTTATTATCCTTCACCCCTCTGCACCGTTATTATCCTTCTCCCCTCTGCACCGTTATTATCCTTCTCCCCTCTGCACCGTTATTATCCTTCTCCCCTCTGCACCGTTATTATCCTTCTACACCGTTATTATTCGTCTCCCCTCTGCACCGTTATTATCCTTCACCCCTCTACACCGTTATTATCCTTCTCCCCTCTACACCGTTATTATCCTTCTCCCCTCTGCACCGTTATTATCCTTCACCCCTCTGCACCGTTATTATCCTTCTCCCCTCTGCACCGTTATTATCCTTCACCCCTCTGCACAGTTATTATCCTTCACCCCTCTACACAGTTATTATCCTTCACCCCTCTACACCGTTATTATCCTCCCCTCTACACCGTTATTATCCTTCTACACCGTTATTATCCTTCTACACCGTTATTATCCTTCACCCCTCTACACCGTTATTATCCTTCTCCCCTCTACACCGTTATTATCCTTCACCCCTCTACACCGTTATTATCCTTCTCCCCTCTACACCGTTATTATCCTTCTCCCCTCTGCACCGTTATTATCCTTCACCCCTCTGCACCGTTATTATCCTTCTCCCCTCTGCACCGTTATTATCCTTCACCCCTCTACACAGTTATTATCCTTCACCCCTCTACACCGTTATTATCCTTCACCCCTCTGCACAGTTATTATCCTTCTCCCCTCTGCACCGTTATTATCCTTCTCCCCTCTGCACCGTTATTATCCTTCTCCCCTCTGCACAGTTATTATCCTTCTCCCCTCTACACCGTTATTATCCTTCACCCCTCTGCACAGTTATTATCCTTCTCCCCTCTACACCGTTATTATCCTTCACCCCTCTGCACAGTTATTATCCTTCTCCCCTCTGCACCGTTATTATCCTTCACCCCTCTACACAGTTATTATCCTTCTCCCCTCTACACCGTTATTATCCTTCACCCCTCTGCACAGTTATTATCCTTCACCCCTCTGCACCGTTATTATCCTTCACCCCTCTACACCGTTATTATCCTTCTCCCCTCTACACCGTTATTATCCTTCTACACCGTTATTATCCTTCACCCCTCTACACCGTTATTATCCTTCACCCCTCTACACCGTTATTATCCTTCTCCCCTCTGCACCGTTATTATCCTTCTCCCCTCTGCACCGTTATTATCCTTCTCCCCTCTGCACCGTTATTATCCTTCACCCCTCTACACCGTTATTATCCTTCACCCCTCTGCACCGTTATTATCCTTCTCCCCTCTACACCGTTATTATCCTTCTCCCCTCTACACCGTTATTATCCTTCTCCCCTCTACACAGTTATTATCCTTCACCCCTCTGCACCGTTATTATCCTTCTCCCCTCTGCACCGTTATTATCCTTCTCCCCTCTTTACCGTTATTATCCTTCACCCCTCTACACAGTTATTATCCTTCACCCCTCTACACCGTTATTATCCTTCTCCCCTCTGCACCGTTATTATCCTTCTCCTCTCTACACCGTTATTATCCTTCTCCCCTCCACACCGTTATTATCCTTCTCCCCTCTACACCGTTATTATCCTTCTCCCCTCTACACCGTTATTATCCTTCTCCCCTCTTTACCGTTATTATCCTTCACCCCTCTACACAGTTATTATCCTTCTCCCCTCCACACCGTTATTATCCTTCTCCCCTCTACACCGTTATTATCCTTCTCCCCTCTACACCGTTATTATCCTTCTCCCCTCTTTACCGTTATTATCCTTCACCCCTCTACACAGTTATTATCCTTCACCCCTCTACACCGTTATTATCCTTCTCCCCTCTGCACCGTTATTATCCTTCTCTCTACACCGTTATTATCCTTCTCCCCTCCACACCGTTATTATCCTTCTCCCCTCTACACCGTTATTATCCTTCTCTCTACACCGTTATTATCCTTCTCCCCTCTGCACCGTTATTATCCTTCACCCCTCTACACCGTTATTATCCTTCACCCCTCTACACCGTTATTATCCCCTCTACACAGTTATTACTCCTGTCCCCGTAGTGCCCAATCCTCAGAGTGTAAGCTCCTTGGGGCAGAGTCGGGGGAGGTGACTATTACATTCATGCTTTTTCTTACTCATCATGAGCGTCTCCCTGGGGTCCGGGGCACGGGCACCTGAGGTAGATTGTGTCTTTTCTGCGAAATAAAAATATAAAAATAAACTTGACAGCATCTCTACAATAGATACCATATTTTCAAGACCTGCTGTCCTCCATCTATACCACCATCTGTACCACCTACTCCATCTATACCACCATCTGTACCGCTATCTATACCTCCATCTGTACCACCTACTCCATCTATACACCCTACTCCATCTGTACCTCCTATCTCCTCACTACCACCATCTGTACCTCCTATCTCCTCACTACCACCATCTGTACCTCCTATCTCTACACTACCACCATCTATACCTCCTATCTCCTCACTACCACCATCTGTACCTCCTATCTCCTCACTACCACCATCTGTGCCTCCTATCTCCTCACTACCACCATCTATACCTCCTATCTCTACACTACCACCATCTATACCTCCTATCTCCTCACTACCACCATCTGTACCTCCTATCTCCTCACTACCACCATCTGTGCCTCCTATCTCCTCACTACCACCATCTATACCTCCTATCTCCTCACTACCACCATCTATACCTCCTATCTCCTCACTACCACCATCTATACCTCCTATCTCCTCACTTCCTCCATCTGTACCTCCTATCTCCTCACTACCACCATATGTACCTCCTATCTCTACACTACCACCATCTGTACCTCCTATCTCTACACTACCACCATCTGTACCTCCTATCTCCTCACTACCACCATCTGTGCCTCCTATCTCCTCACTACCACCATCTGTGCCTCCTATCTCCTCACTACCACCATCTATACCTCCTATCTCCTCACTACCACCATCTATACCTCCTATCTCCTCACTACCTCCATCTGTACCTCCTATCTCTACACTACCACCATCTGTACCTCCTATCTCCTCACTACCACCATCTATACCTCCTATCTCCTCACTACCACCATCTATATCTCCTCACTACCACCATCTGTACCTCCTATCTCCTCACTACCACCATATGTACCTCCTATCTCTACACTACCACCATCTGTACCTCCTATCTCTACACTACCACCATCTGTACCTCCTATCTCCTCACTACCACCATCTGTGCCTCCTATCTCCTCACTACCACCATCTGTGCCTCCTATCTCCTCACTACCACCATCTATACCTCCTATCTCCTCACTACCACCATCTATACCTCCTATCTCCTCACTACCTCCATCTGTACCTCCTATCTCTACACTACCACCATCTGTACCTCCTATCTCCTCACTACCTCCATCTGTACCTCCTATCTCTACACTACCTCCATCTGTACCTCCTATCTCCTCACTACCACCATCTGTACCTCCTATCTCTACACTACCACCATCTATACCTCCTATCTCCTCACTACCACCATCTATACCTCCTATCTCCTCACTACCACCATCTGTACCTCCTATCTCCTCACTACCACCATCTGTACCTCCTATCTCCTCACTACCACCATCTATACCTCCTATCTCCTCACTACCACCATCTGTACCTCCTATCTCCTCACTACCACCATCTGTACCTCCTATCTCCTCACTACCACCATCTGTACCTCCTATCTCCTCACTACCACCATCTATACCTCCTATCTCCTCACTACCTCCATCTGTACCTCCTATCTCCTCACTACCTCCATCTGTACCTCCTATCTCCTCACTACCACCATCTATACCTCCTATCTCCTCACTACCTCCATCTGTACCTCCCATCTCTACACTACCACCATCTGTACCTCCTATCTCCTCACTACCTCCATCTGTACCTCCTATCTCCTCACTACCACCATCTATATCTCCTCACTACCACCATCTATACCTCCTGCATCTATACCTCCACCTAAACGTCACATCTCCCTACATACGTTGAGGTGTTGTCTCGCTGGCATCAGCTTCTGTTGATTTGGACCCTTTCTTAAACTTAGGTTTATCTGCAGAAAAATATGAACGTTCAGTAAATTATAAGGAGACGTCATGTGATATATTACATTATAAGGAGACGTTATCATATATTACATTATAAGGAGACGTCATGTGATATATTACATTATAAGGAGACGTCATGTGATATATTACATTATAAGGAGATGTCATATATTACATTATAAGGAGACGTGATATATTACATTATAAGGAGACGTCATATATTACATTATAAGGAGACGTGATATATTACATTATAAGGAGACGTTATCATATATTACATTATAAGGAGACGTCATGTGATATATTACATTATAAGGAGACGTCATATATTACATTATAAGGAGACGTCATATATTACATTATAAGGAGACGTTATCATATATTACATTATAAGGAGACGTCATGTGATATATTACATTATAAGGAGACGTCATGTCATATATTACATTATAAGTAGACGTCATATATTACATTATAAGGAGACGTCATATATTACATTATAAGGAGACGTCATGTCATATATTACATTATAAGTAGACGTCATGTGATATATTACATTATAAGGAGACGTCATGTGATATATTACATTATAAGGAGACGTCATGTCATATATTACATTATAAGGAGACGTCATATATTACATTATAAGGAGACGTCATATATTACATTATAAGGAGACGTCATATATTACATTATAAGTAGACGTCATGTCATATATTACATTATAAGGAGACGTCATATATTACATTATAAGGAGACGTCATATATTACATTATAAGGAGACGTCATATATTACATTATAAGGAGACGTTATCATATATTACATTATAAGGAGACGTCATGTGATATATTACATTATAAGGAGACGTCATATATTACATTATAAGGAGACGTGATATATTACATTATAAGGAGACGTCATGTGATATATTACATTATAAGGAGACGTCATGTGATATATTACATTATAAGGAGACGTTATCATATATTACATTATAAGGAGACGTCATGTGATATATTACATTATAAGGAGACTTCATGTGATATATTACATTATAAGGAGACGTCATGTCATATATTACATTATAAGGAGACGTCATGTCATATATTACATTATAAGGAGATGTCATATATTACATTATAAGGAGACGTCATATATTACATTATAAGGAGACGTCATGTCATATATTACATTATAAGGAGACGTCATGTCATATATTACATTATAAGGAGATGTCATGTGATATATTACATTATAAGGAGACGTCATGTCATATATTACATTATAAGGAGACGTCATGTCATATATTACATTATAAGGAGACGTCATATATTACATTATAAGGAGACGTCATATATTACATTATAAGGAGACGTCATATATTACATTATAAGGAGACGTTATCATATATTACATTATAAGGAGACTTCATGTGATATATTACATTATAAGGAGACTTCATGTGATATATTACATTATAAGGAGATGTCATGTCATATATTACATTATAAGGAGACGTCATATATTACATTATAAGGAGACGTCATATATTACATTATAAGGAGACGTCATGTCATATATTACATTATAAGGAGACGTCATATATTACATTATAAGGAGACGTTATCATATATTACATTATAAGGAGACGTCATGTGATATATTACATTATAAGGAGATGTCATGTCATATATTACATTATAAGGAGACGTCATATATTACATTATAAGGTGACGTCATGTCATATATTACATTATAAGGAGACGTCATGTGATATATTACATTATAAGGAGACGTCATATATTACATTATAAGGAGACGTCATATATTACATTATAAGGAGACGTCATGTCATATATTACATTATAAGCAGACGTTATCATATATTACATTATAAGGAGACGTCATGTGATATATTACATTATAAGGAGACGTCATATATTACATAATAAGGAGACGTCATGTCATATATTACATTATAAGGAGACGTCATGTCATATATTACATTATAAGGAGACGTCATGTCATATATTACATTATAAGGAGACGTCATGTCATATATTACATTATAAGGAGACGTCATGTTGTCACGATGCCGGCTGGCAGGTAGTGGATCCTCTGTGCCAGAGAGGGATTGGCGTGGACCGTGCTAGTGGATCGGTTCTAAGTCACTACTGGTTTTCACCAGAGCCCGCCGCAAAGCGGGATGGTCTTGCTGCGGCGGTAGTGACCAGGTCGTATCCACTAGCAACGGCTCAACCTCTCTGGCTGCTGAAGATAGGCGCGGTACAAGGGAGTAGACAGAAGCAAGGTCGGACGTAGCAGAAGGTCGGGGCAGGCAGCAAGGATCGTAGTCAGGGGCAACGGCAGGAGGTCTGGAACACAGGCTAGGAACATACAAGGAACGCTTTCACTGGCACAATGGCAACAAGATCCGGCAGGGAAGTGCAGGGGAAGTGAGGTGATATAGGGAAGTGCACAGGTGAAGACACTAATTGGAATCACTGCGCCAATCAGCGGCGCAGTGGCCCTTTAAATCGCAAAGACCCGGCGCGCGCGCGCCCTAGGGAGCGGGGCCGCGCGCGCCGGGACAGGACCGAGGGAGAGCGAGTCAGGTACGGGAGCCGGGGTGCGCATCGCGAGCGGGCGCTACCCGCATCGCGAATCGCATCCCGGCTGGAAGCAGAATCGCAGCGCCCCGGGTCAGTGGATCTGACCGGAGCGCTGCAGCGGAGAGAGTGTAGCGAGCGCTCCGGGGAGGAGCGGGGACCCGGAGCGCTCGGCGTAACAGTACCCCCCCCCCTTGGGTCTCCCCCTCTTTTTAGGGCCTGAGAACCTGAGGAGCAGACTTTTATCTAGGATGTTGTCCTCAGGTTCCCAGGATCTCTCTTCAGGACCACAACCCTCCCAGTCCACTAAAAAAAAAGTTTTCCCTCTGACCTTTTTAGAGGCTAAGATCTCTTTGACAGAGAAGATGTCCGAGGAGCCGGAAACAGGAGTGGGAGGAACAGATTTGGGAGAAAAACGGTTGAGGATGAGTGGTTTAAGAAGAGAGACGTGAAAGGCATTAGGGATACGAAGAGAAGGAGGAAGAAGAAGTTTGTAAGAGACAGGATTAATTTGACACAAAATTTTGAAAGGACCAAGATAGCGTGGTCCCAACTTGTAGCTAGGGACACGGAAGCGGACATATTTAGCGGAGAGCCATACCTTGTCTCCAGGGGAAAAAACGGGAGGAGCTCTTCTTTTCTTATCCGCGAACCTCTTCATGCGTGAAGAAGCCTGTAAGAGAGAATTTTGGGTCTCTCTCCATATAATGGAAAGGTCACGAGAAATTTCATCCACAGCGGGCAGACCAGAGGGCAAGGGGGTAGGGAGGGGGGGAAGAGGGTGACGGCCGTACACCACGAAAAATGGGGATTTGGAGGAAGATTCAGAGACTCTGAAGTTATACGAGAATTCGGCCCATGGAAGGAGATCTGCCCAGTCATCCTGGCGGGAGGAAACAAAATGTCGCAAATAATCACCCAAGACTTGGTTAATTCTTTCTACTTGTCCATTGGACTGGGGATGATATGCAGAAGAAAAATTTAATTTAATCTTGAGTTGTTTACAGAGAGCCCTCCAGAATTTAGACACGAATTGGACGCCTCTATCCGAGACGATCTGCGTAGGCAACCCGTGAAGACGAAAAATGTGTACAAAAAATTGTTTAGCCAACTGAGGCGCTGAAGGAAGACCAGGAAGAGGGATGAAATGTGCCATTTTGGAGAATCGATCAACGACCACCCAAATAACAGTGTTGCCACGGGAAGGGGGTAAATCAGTAATAAAATCCATACCAATCAGAGACCAAGGCTGTTCGGGGACAGGCAGGGGATGAAGAAAACCAGCGGGCTTCTGGCGAGGAGTCTTATCCCGGGCACAGATAGTGCAGGCTCGCACAAAGTCCACAACATCCGTCTCCAGAGTCGGCCACCAATAGAAGCGGGAGATGAGTTGCACAGATTTCTTGATGCCCACATGACCAGCGAGATGGGAGGAGTGACCCCATTTGAGGATTCCGAGGCGTTGGCGTGGAGAAACAAAGGTCTTTCCTGGAGGAGTTTGCCTGATGGAGGCTGGAGAAGTGGAGATCAGGCAGTCAGGTGGAATGATGTGTTGCGGAGAGAGTTCAACTTCTGAGGCATCCGAGGAACGAGAGAGAGCATCGGCCCTAATGTTCTTATCGGCAGGACGAAAGTGAATCTCAAAATTAAATCGGGCAAAGAACAGAGACCACCGGGCCTGGCGAGGATTCAGCCGTTGGGCAGACTGGAGGTAGGAGAGGTTCTTGTGGTCGGTGTAAATAATAACTGGAAATCTTGATCCCTCCAGCAGATGCCTCCATTCCTCAAGTGCTAATTTAATGGCTAGAAGCTCTCGATCCCCGATGGAGTAGTTCCTCTCCGCCGGAGAGAAGGTCCTAGAAAAAAACCCACAAGTGACAGCATGCCCGGAAGAATTTTTTTGTAAAAGAACAGCTCCAGCTCCCACTGAGGAGGCATCAACCTCCAATAGGAAGGGTTTGGAAGGGTCAGGTCTGGAGAGCACGGGAGCCGAAGAAAAGGCAGACTTGAGTCGTTTAAAGGCGTCTTCCGCTTGAGGAGGCCACGACTTGGGATCGGCATTTTTTTTGGTTAAAGCCACGATAGGAGCCACAACGGTAGAAAAATGTGGAATAAATTGCCTGTAATAATTGGCGAACCCCAAAAAGCGTTGGATAGCACGGAGTCCGGAGGGGCGTGGCCAATCTAAGACGGCAGAGAGTTTGTCTGGATCCATTTGTAGTCCCTGGCCAGAGACCAAATATCCTAGAAAAGGAAGAGATTGGCATTCAAACAGACATTTCTCAATTTTGGCATAGAGTTGATTGTCACGAAGTCTCTGAAGAACCATACGGACATGCTGGCGGTGTTCTTCTAGATTGGCAGAAAAAATTAGGATATCGTCCAGATATACAACAACACAGGAGTATAACAGATCACGAAAAATTTCATTGACAAAGTCTTGGAAGACAGCAGGGGCGTTGCACAGGCCAAAGGGCATGACCAGATACTCAAAGTGTCCATCTCTGGTGTTAAACGCCGTTTTCCACTCATCCCCCTCTCTGATGCGGATGAGGTTATAGGCGCCTCTTAAGTCCAATTTAGTAAAGATGTGGGCACCTTGGAGGCGATCAAAGAGTTCTGAGATAAGAGGTAGGGGGTAGCGGTTCTTTACCGTGATTTTATTAAGACCGCGGTAGTCAATGCAAGGACGTAGGGAGCCATCTTTTTTGGACACAAAGAAAAATCCAGCTCCGGCAGGAGAGGAGGATTTACGGATAAAGCCCTTTTTTAAATTTTCCTGGACATACTCAGACATGGCAAGAGTCTCTGGGGCAGAGAGAGGATAAATTCTGCCCCGGGGTGGAGTAGTACCCGGGAGGAGGTCGATAGGGCAATCATAAGGCCTGTGAGGAGGTAGAGTCTCAGCTTGTTTTTTGCAGAAAACATCCGCGAAGTCCATATAGGCCTTAGGGAGACCGGTTACTGAGGGAACCACAGAGTCACGGCAAGGGTTACTGGGAACCGGTCTTAGACAGTCCTTGGAACAAGAGGGCCCCCAACTCTTGATCTCCCCAGTGGACCAATCCAGGGTTGGGGAATGAAGTTGAAGCCAGGGAAGTCCAAGGAGAATTTCCGAGGTGCAATTGGGGAGGACCAAAAGTTCAATCCTCTCGTGATGAGATCCGATGCTCATTAGAAGGGGCTCCGTGCGGAAGCGTATGGTACAGTCCAATCTTTCATTGTTTACACAATTGATGTAAAGGGGTCTGGCGAGACTGGTCACTGGGATGTTGAACCTGTTGACGAGAGAGGCCAAAATAAAATTTCCTGCAGATCCAGAGTCCAAGAAGGCCACGGTAGAGAAGGAGAAGGCAGAGGCAGACATCCGCACAGGCACAGTAAGACGTGGAGAAGCAGAGTAGACATCAAGGACTGTCTCACCTTTGTGCGGAGTCCGCGGACGTCTTTCCAGGCGGGGAGGACGGATAGGACAATCCCTCAGGAAGTGTTCGGTACTAGCACAGTACAGGCAGAGGTTCTCCATGCGGCGTCGTGTCCTCTCTTGAGGTGTCAGGCGAGACCGGTCGGCCTGCATAGCCTCCACGGCGGGAGGCACAGGAACAGATTGCAGGGGACCAGAGGAGAGAGGAGCCGAGGAGAAGAAACGCCTCGTGCGAACAGAGTCCATATCTTGGCGGAGCTCCTGACGCCTTTCGGAAAAACGCATGTCAATGCGAGTGGCTAGGTGAATAAGTTCATGTAGATTAGCAGGAATTTCTCGTGCGGCCAGAACATCTTTAATGTTGCTGGATAGGCCTTTTTTAAAGGTCGCGCAGAGGGCCTCATTATTCCAGGACAATTCTGAAGCAAGAGTACGGAATTGTACGGCATACTCGCCAACGGAAGAATTACCCTGGACCAGGTTCAACAGGGCAGTCTCAGCAGAAGAGGCTCGGGCAGGTTCCTCAAAGACACTTCGGACTTCCGAGAAGAAGGAGTGTACAGAGGCAGTGACAGGGTCATTGCGGTCCCAGAGCGGTGTGGCCCATGACAGGGCTTTTCCGGACAGAAGGCTGACTACGAAAGCCACCTTAGACCTTTCAGTGGGAAACAGGTCCGACATCATCTCCAGATGCAGGGAACATTGGGAAAGAAAGCCACGGCAAAACTTAGAGTCCCCATCAAATTTATCCGGCAAGGATAGGCGTAGCCCAGGAGCGGCCACTCGCTGCGGAGGAGGTGCAGGAGCTGGCGGAGGAGATGACTGCTGAAGCTGTGGTAGTAACTGTTGTAGCATAACGGTCAGTTGAGACAGCTGTTGGCCTTGTTGCGCTATCTGTTGTGACTGCTGGGCGACCACCGTGGTGAGGTCAGCGACAACTGGCAGAGGAACTTCAGCGGGATCCATGGCCGGATCTACTGTCACGATGCCGGCTGGCAGGTAGTGGATCCTCTGTGCCAGAGAGGGATTGGCGTGGACCGTGCTAGTGGATCGGTTCTAAGTCACTACTGGTTTTCACCAGAGCCCGCCGCAAAGCGGGATGGTCTTGCTGCGGCGGTAGTGACCAGGTCGTATCCACTAGCAACGGCTCAACCTCTCTGGCTGCTGAAGATAGGCGCGGTACAAGGGAGTAGACAGAAGCAAGGTCGGACGTAGCAGAAGGTCGGGGCAGGCAGCAAGGATCGTAGTCAGGGGCAACGGCAGGAGGTCTGGAACACAGGCTAGGAACATACAAGGAACGCTTTCACTGGCACAATGGCAACAAGATCCGGCAGGGAAGTGCAGGGGAAGTGAGGTGATATAGGGAAGTGCACAGGTGAAGACACTAATTGGAATCACTGCGCCAATCAGCGGCGCAGTGGCCCTTTAAATCGCAAAGACCCGGCGTGCGCGCGCCCTAGGGAGCGGGGCCGCGCGCGCCGGGACAGGACCGAGGGAGAGCGAGTCAGGTACGGGAGCCGGGGTGCGCATCGCGAGCGGGCGCTACCCGCATCGCGAATCGCATCCCGGCTGGAAGCAGAATCGCAGCGCCCCGGGTCAGTGGATCTGACCGGAGCGCTGCAGCGGAGAGAGTGTAGCGAGCGCTCCGGGGAGGAGCGGGGACCCGGAGCGCTCGGCGTAACACATGTCATATATTACATTATAAGGAGACGTCATATATTACATTATAAGGAGACGTCATATATTACATTATAAGGAGACGTCATGTCATATATTACATTATAAGGAGACGTCATATATTACTTTATAAGGAGACGTCATATATTACATTATAAGGAGACGTCATATATTACATTATAAGGAGACGTCATATATTACATTATAAGGAGACGTCATGTCATATATTACATTATAAGGAGACGTCATATATTACATTATAAGGAGACGTCATATATTACATTATAAGGAGACGTCATATATTACATTATAAGGAGACGTCATATATTACTTTATAAGGAGACGTCATATATTACATTATAAGGAGACGTTATCATATATTACATTATAAGGAGACGTCATGTCATATATTACATTATAAGGAGACGTCATATATTACTTTATAAGGAGACGTCATATATTACATTATAAGGAGACGTTATCATATATTACATTATAAGGAGACGTCATGTCATATATTACATTATAAGGAGACGTCATATATTACATTATAAGGAGACGTCATATATTACATTATAAGGAGACGTCATATATTACATTATAAGGAGACGTCATATATTACTTTATAAGGAGACGTCATATATTACATTATAAGGAGACGTTATCATATATTACATTATAAGGAGACGTCATGTCATATATTACATTATAAGGAGACGTCATATATTACTTTATAAGGAGACGTCATATATTACATTATAAGGAGACGTTATCATATATTACATTATAAGGAGACGTCATGTCATATATTACATTATAAGGAGACGTCATATATTACTTTATAAGGAGACGTCATATATTACATTATAAGGAGACGTCATGTGATATATTACATTATAAGGAGACGTCATATATTACATTATAAGGAGACGTTATCATATATTACATTATAAGGAGACGTCATGTCATATATTACATTATAAGGAGACGTCATATATTACATTATAAGGAGACGTCATATATTACATTATAAGGAGACGTCATATATTACATTATAAGGAGACGTCATATATTACTTTATAAGGAGACGTCATATATTACATTATAAGGAGACGTTATCATATATTACATTATAAGGAGACGTCATGTCATATATTACATTATAAGGAGACGTCATATATTACTTTATAAGGAGACGTCATATATTACATTATAAGGAGACGTTATCATATATTACATTATAAGGAGACGTCATGTCATATATTACATTATAAGGAGACGTCATATATTACTTTATAAGGAGACGTCATATATTACATTATAAGGAGACGTCATATATTACATTATAAGGAGACGTCATGTGATATATTACATTATAAGGAGACGTCATGTGATATATTACATTATAAGGAGACGTCATGTCATATATTACATTATAAGGAGACGTCATATATTACATTATAAGGAGATGTCATGTGATATATTACATTATAAGGAGACGTCATATATTACATTATAAGGAGAAGTCATATATTACATTATAAGGAGACGTCATGTCATATATTACATTATAAGGAGACGTCATATATTACATTATAAGGAGACGTCATATATTACATTATAAGGAGACGTCATATATTACATTATAAGGAGACGTCATATATTACATTATAAGGAGACGTCATATATTACATTATAAGGAGACGTTATCATATATTACATTATAAGGAGACGTCATATATTACATTATAAGGAGATGTCATGTCATATATTACATTATAAGGAGATGTCATATATTACATTATAAGGAGACGTCATGTCATATATTACATTATAAGGAGATGTCATGTCATATATTACATTATAAGGAGACGTCATATATTACATTATAAGGAGACGTCATATATTACATTATAAGGAGACGTCATGTCATATATTACATTATAAGGAGACGTCATGTCATATATTACATTATAAGGAGACGTCATATATTACATTATAAGGAGACGTCATGTCATATATTACATTATAAGGAGACGTCATGTCATATATTACATTATAAGGAGACGTCATATATTACATTATAAGGAGACGTCATGTCATATATTACATTATAAGGAGACGTCATGTCATATATTACATTATAAGGAGACGTCATGTGATATATTACATTATAAGGAGACGTCATATATTACATTATAAGGAGACGTCATATATTACATTATAAGGAGACGTCATATATTACATTATAAGGAGACGTCATATATTACATTATAAGGAGACGTCATATATTACATTATAAGGAGACGTCATATATTACATTATAAGGAGACGTCATGTGATATATTACATTATAACGAGACGTCATGTCATATATTACATTATAAGGAGACGTCATGTCATATATTACATTATAAGGAGACATCATGTGATATATTACATTATAAGGAGACGTCATGTCATATATTACATTATAAGGAGACGTCATGTGATATATTACATTATAAGGTGACGCCATGTGATATATTACATTATAAGGAGACGTCATATATTACATTATAAGGAGACGTCATATATTACATTATAAGGAGACGTCATGTCATATATTACATTATAAGTAGACGTCATGTCATATATTACATTATAAGTAGACGTCATGTCATATATTACATTATAAGGAGACGTCATGTCATATATTACATTATAAGGAGACGTCATATATTACATTATAAGGAGACATCATGTGATATATTACATTATAAGGAGACGTCATGTCATATATTACATTATAAGGAGACGTCATGTGATATATTACATTATAAGGAGACGCCATGTGATATATTACATTATAAGGAGACGTCATATATTACATTATAAGGAGACGTCATATATTACATTATAAGGAGACGTTATCATATATTACATTATAAGGAGACGTCATATATTACATTATAAGGAGACGTCATGTCATATATTACATTATAAGTAGACGTCATGTCATATATTACATTATAAGGAGACGTCATGTCATATATTACATTATAAGGAGACGTCATGTGATATATTACATTATAAGGAGACGTCATGTGATATATTACATTATAAGGAGACGTCATGTGATATATTACATTATAAGGAGACGTCATATATTACATTATAAGGAGACGTCATGTCATATATTACATTATAAGGAGACGTCATGTCATATATTACATTATAAGGAGACGTCATATATTACATTATAAGGAGACGTCATGTGATATATTACATTATAAGGAGACGTCATGTCATATATTACATTATAAGGAGACGTCATGTCATATATTACATTATAAGGAGACGTCATGTGATATATTACATTATAAGGAGACGTCATGTGATATATTACATTATAAGGAGACGTCATATATTACATTATAAGGAGACGTCATATATTACATTATAAGGAGACGTCATGTCATATATTACATTATAAGGAGACGTCATGTCATATATTACATTATAAGGAGACGTCATGTGATATATTACATTATAAGGAGATGTCATGTCATATATTACATTATAAGGAGACGTCATATATTACATTATAAGGAGACGTCATGTCATATATTACATTATAAGGAGATGTCATGTCATATATTACATTATAAGGAGACGTCATGTCATATATTACATTATAAGGAGACGTCATATATTACATTATAAGGAGACATCATGTCATATATTACATTATAAGGAGACGTCATGTCATATATTACATTATAAGGAGACGTCATATATTACATTATAAGGAGACGTCATATATTACATTATAAGGAGACGTCATGTCATATATTACATTATAAGGAGACGTCATGTCATATATTACATTATAAGGAGACGTCATGTCATATATTACATTATAAGGAGACGTCATGTCATATATTACATTATAAGGAGACGTCATGTGATATATTACATTATAAGGAGACGTCATGTCATATATTACATTATAAGGAGACGTCATATATTACATTATAAGGAGACGTCATATATTACATTATAAGGAGACGTCATGTGATATATTACATTATAAGTAGACGTCATGTCATATATTACCTTATAAGGAGACGTCATGTCATATATTACATTATAAGGAGACGTCATGTCATATATTACATTATAAGGAGACGTCATGTCATATATTACATTATAAGGAGACATCATGTCATATATTACATTATAAGGAGACGTCATATATTACATTATAAGGAGACGTCATGTCATATATTACATTATAAGGAGACGTTATCATATATTACATTATAAGGAGACGTTATCATATATTACATTATAAGGAGACGTTATCATACATTACATTGTAAGGAGACGTCATGTCATATATTACATTATAAGGAGACGTCATATATTACATTATAAGGAGACGTCATGTGATATATTACATTATAAGTAGACGTCATGTCATATATTACCTTATAAGGTGACGTCATGTCATATATTACATTATAAGTAGACGTCATGTGATATATTACATTATAAGGAGACGTCATGTGATATATTACATTATAAGGAGACGTCATGTGATATATTACATTATAAGGAGACGTTATCATATATTACATTATAAGGAGACGTCATGTGATATATTACATTATAAGGAGACGCCATGTGATATATTACATTATAAGGAGACGTCATATATTACATTATAAGGAGACGTCATATATTACATTATAAGGAGACGTTATCATATATTACATTATAAGGAGACGTCATGTCATATATTACATTATAAGGAGACGTCATGTGATATATTACATTATAAGGAGACGTCATGTCATATATTACATTATAAGGAGACGTCATATATTACATTATAAGGAGACGTCATATATTACATTATAAGGAGACGTCATGTGATATATTACATTATAAGTAGACGTCATGTCATATATTACCTTATAAGGAGACGTCATGTCATATATTACATTATAAGGAGACGTCATGTCATATATTACATTATAAGGAGACGTCATGTCATATATTACATTATAAGGAGACGTTATCATATATTACATTATAAGGAGACGTTATCATATATTACATTATAAGGAGACGTTATCATATATTACATTGTAAGGAGACGTCATGTCATATATTACATTATAAGGAGACGTCATATATTACATTATAAGGAGACGTCATGTGATATATTACATTATAAGTAGACGTCATGTCATATATTACCTTATAAGGTGACGTCATGTCATATATTACATTATAAGTAGACGTCATGTGATATATTACATTATAAGGAGACGTCATGTGATATATTACATTATAAGGAGACGTCATGTGATATATTACATTATAAGGAGACGTTATCATATATTACATTATAAGGAGACGTCATGTGATATATTACATTATAAGGAGACGCCATGTGATATATTACATTATAAGGAGACGTCATATATTACATTATAAGGAGACGTCATATATTACATTATAAGGAGACGTTATCATATATTACATTATAAGGAGACGTCATGTCATATATTACATTATAAGGAGACGTCATGTCATATATTACATTATAAGGAGACGTCATATATTACATTATAAGAGACGTCATATATTACATTATAAGGAGACGTCATATATTACATTATAAGGAGACGTCATGTCATATATTACATTATAAGGAGACGTCATGTCATATATTACATTATAAGGAGACGTCATATATTACATTATAAGGAGACGTCATATATTACATTATAAGGAGACGTCATGTCATATATTACATATAAGGAGACGTCATATATTAGCATTATAAGGAGACGTCATATATTACATTATAAGGAGACGTCATGTCATATATTACATTATAAGGAGATGTCATGTCATATATTACATTATAAGGAGACGTCATGTCATATATTACATTATAAGGAGACGTCATGTGATATATTACATTATAAGGAGACGTCATGTCATATATTACATTATAAGGAGACGTCATATATTACATTATAAGGAGACGTCATATATTACATTATAAGGAGACGTCATATGTTACATTATAAGGAGACGTCATATATTACATTATAAGGAGACGTCATATATACATTATAAGGAGACGTCATGTCATATATTACATTATAAGGAGACGTCATGTCATATATTACATTATAAGGAGACGTCATGTCATATATTACATTATAAGGAGACGTCATGTGATATATTACATTATAAGGAGACGTCATGTGATATATTACATTATAAGGAGACGTCATGTCATATATTACATTATAAGGAGACGTCATGTGATATATTACATTATAAGGAGACGTCATATATTACATTATAAGGAGACGTCATATATTACATTATAAGGAGACGTCATATATTACATTATAAGGAGACGTCATGTCATATATTACATTATAAGGAGACGTCATGTCATATATTACATTATAAGGAGACGTCATATATTACATTATAAGGAGACGTCATATATTACATTATAAGGAGACGTCATGTCATATATTACATTATAAGGAGACGTCATGTGATATATTACATTATAAGGAGACGTCATGTCATATATTACATTATAAGGAGACGTCATATATTACATTATAAGGAGACGTCATGTCATATATTACATTATAAGGAGACGTCATATATTACATTATAAGGAGACGTCATATATTACATTATAAGGAGACGTCATGTGATATATTACATTATAAGGAGACGTCATGTCATATATTACATTATAAGGAGACGTCATATATTACATTATAAGGAGACGTCATATATTACATTATAAGGAGACGTCATGTGATATATTACATTATAAGTAGACGTCATGTCATATATTACCTTATAAGGAGACGTCATGTCATATATTACATTATAAGGAGACGTCATGTCATATATTACATTATAAGGAGACGTCATGTCATATATTACATTATAAGGAGACGTTATCATATATTACATTATAAGGAGACGTTATCATATATTACATTATAAGGAGACGTTATCATATATTACATTGTAAGGAGACGTCATGTCATATATTACATTATAAGGAGACGTCATATATTACATTATAAGGAGACGTCATGTGATATATTACATTATAAGTAGACGTCATGTCATATATTACCTTATAAGGTGACGTCATGTCATATATTACATTATAAGTAGACGTCATGTGATATATTACATTATAAGGAGACGTCATGTGATATATTACATTATAAGGAGACGTCATGTGATATATTACATTATAAGGAGACGTTATCATATATTACATTATAAGGAGACGTCATGTGATATATTACATTATAAGGAGACGCCATGTGATATATTACATTATAAGGAGACGCCATGTGATATATTACATTATAAGGAGACGTCATATATTACATTATAAGGAGACGTCATATATTACATTATAAGGAGACGTTATCATATATTACATTATAAGGAGACGTCATGTCATATATTACATTATAAGGAGACGTCATGTCATATATTACATTATAAGGAGACGTCATATATTACATTATAAGGAGACGTCATATATTACATTATAAGGAGACGTCATATATTACATTATAAGGAGACGTCATGTCATATATTACATTATAAGGAGACGTCATGTCATATATTACATTATAAGGAGACGTCATATATTACATTATAAGGAGACGTCATATATTACATTATAAGGAGACGTCATGTCATATATTACATTATAAGGAGACGTCATATATTACATTATAAGGAGACGTCATATATTACATTATAAGGAGACGTCATGTCATATATTACATTATAAGGAGATGTCATGTCATATATTACATTATAAGGAGACGTCATGTCATATATTACATTATAAGGAGACGTCATGTGATATATTACATTATAAGGAGACGTCATATATTACATTATAAGGAGACGTCATATATTACATTATAAGGAGACGTCATATGTTACATTATAAGGAGACGTCATATATTACATTATAAGGAGACGTCATATATTACATTATAAGGAGACGTCATGTCATATATTACATTATAAGGAGACGTCATGTGATATATTACATTATAAGGAGACGTCATGTGATATATTACATTATAAGGAGACGTCATGTGATATATTACATTATAAGGAGACGTCATGTCATATATTACATTATAAGGAGACGTCATGTCATATATTACATTATAAGGAGACGTCATATATTACATTATAAGGAGACGTCATATATTACATTATAAGGAGACGTCATATATTACATTATAAGGAGACGTCATATATTACATTATAAGGAGACGTCATGTCATATATTACATTATAAGGAGACGTCATGTCATATATTACATTATAAGGAGACGTCATATATTACATTATAAGGAGACGTCATGTGATATATTACATTATAAGGAGACGTCATATATTACATTATAAGGAGACGTCATATATTACATTATAAGGAGACGTCATGTCATATATTACATTATAAGGAGACGTCATGTGATATATTACATTATAAGGAGACGTCATGTCATATATTACATTATAAGGAGACGTCATATATTACATTATAAGGAGACGTCATATATTACATTATAAGGAGACGTCATGTCATATATTACATTATAAGGAGACGTCATGTGATATATTACATTATAAGGAGACGTCATGTCATATATTACATTATAAGGAGACGTCATATATTACATTATAAGGAGACGTCATATATTACATTATAAGGAGACGTCATATATTACATTATAAGGAGACGTCATGTGATATATTACATTATAAGTAGACGTCATGTCATACATGTCACATCACTTACTCTTGTTGGGTTTCTCTTCTTGTTTTGGGGTGGCAGGGTTCTTCCATCTGCCGGCCTCATCTGTAACATAGACAGATAACCATATCTCTGATATGATACACGATCAGTATT
Organism: Hyla sarda; assembly: GCF_029499605.1. Classification (NCBI taxonomy): domain Eukaryota; kingdom Metazoa; phylum Chordata; class Amphibia; order Anura; family Hylidae; genus Hyla; species Hyla sarda. The sequence goes on from NW_026608091.1 coordinate 63,745, forward strand.
GTGTCTATCCTCTAGTAAGGGCCTCCGACCCCAATATACAGGATGCCCCAGAACTACAACTTCTAAAGAAAAGTTTGTGCAACTGAAAAAGCTGGCCATACAATCTCTATGTATTCCTGGATATGGGGTGTATACAGAAGGATATCCTCCCACATAATCTGTGTATTACTGGATATGGGGTGTATACAGAAGGATATCCTCCCACATAATCTGTGTATTACTGGATATGGGGTGTATACAGAAGGATATCCTCCCACATAATCTCTATGTATTCCTGGATATGGGGTGTATACAGAAGGATATCCTCCCACATAATCTCTATGTATTACTGGATATGGGGTGTATACAGAAGGATATCCTCCCACATAATCTCTATGTATTACTGGATATGGGGTGTATACAGAAGGATATCCTCCCACATAATCTCTATGTATTACTGGATATGGGGTGTATACAGAAGGATATCCTCCCACATAATCTGTGTATTACTGGATATGGGGTGTATACAGAAGGATATCCTCCCACATAATCTGTGTATTCCTGGATATGGGGTGTATACAGAAGGATATCCTCACACATAATCTCTATGTATTCCTGGATATGGGGTGTATACAGAAGGATATCCTCCCACATAATCTCTATGTATTCCTGGATATGGGGTGTATGCAGAAGGATATCCTCCCACATAATCTCTATGTATTCCTGGATATGGGGTGTATACAGAAGGATATCCTCCCACATAATCTCTATGTATTCCTGGATATGGGGTGTATACAGAAGGATATCCTCCCACATAATCTGTGTATTACTGGATATGGGGTGTATACAGAAGGATATCCTCCCACATAATCTGTGTATTACTGGATATGGGGTGTATACAGAAGGATATCCTCCCACATAATCTCTATGTATTCCTAGATATGGGGTGTATACAGAAGGATATCCTCCCACATAATCTGTGTATTACTGGATATGGGGTGTATACAGAAGGATATCCTCCCACATAATCTGTGTATTACTGGATATGGGGTGTATACAGAAGGATATCCTCCCACATAATCTCTATGTATTCCTGGATATGGGGTGTATACAGAAGGATATCCTCCCACATAATCTCTATGTATTCCTGGATATGGGGTGTATACAGAAGGATATCCTCCCACATAATCTCTATGTATAACTGGATATGGGGTGTATACAGAAGGATATCCTTCCACATAATCTGCGTATTACTGGATATGGGGTGTATACAGAAGGATATCCTCCCACATAATCTCTATGTATTCCTGGATATGGGGTGTATACAGAAGGATATCCTCCCACATAATCTGTGTATTACTGGATATGGGGTGTATACAGAAGGATATCCTCCCACATAATCTCTATGTATTCCTGGATATGGGGTGTATACAGAAGGATATCCTCCCACATAATCTCTATGTATTCCTTGATATGGGGTGTATACAGAAGGATATCCTCCCACATAATCTGTGTATTACTGGATATGGGGTGTATACAAAAGGATATCCTCCCACATAATCTCTATGTATTCCTGGATATGGGGTGTATACAGAAGGATATCCTCCCACATAATTTCTATGTATTCCTGGATATAGGGTGTATACAGAAGTATATCCTCCCACATAATTTCTATGTATTCCTGGATATGGGGTGTATACAGAAGGATATCCTCCCACATAATCTCTATGTATTCCTGGATATGGGGTGTATACAGAAGGATATCCTCCCACATAATGTCTATGTATTCCTGGATATGGGGTGTATACAGAAGGATATCCTCCCACATAATCTGTGTATTACTGGATATGGGGTGTATACAAAAGGATATTACAGAAGGATATCCTCCCACATAATCTCTATGTATTACTGGATATGGGGTGTATACAGAAGGATATCCTCCCACATAATCTCTATGTATTACTGGATATGGGGTGTATACAGAAGGATATCCTCCCACATAATCTGTGTATTACTGGATATGGGGTGTATACAGAAGGATATCCTCCCACATAATCTGTGTATTACTGGATATGGGGTGTATACAGAAGGATATCCTCACACATAATCTCTATGTATTCCTGGATATGGGGTGTATACAGAAGGATATCCTCCCACATAATCTCTATGTATTCCTGGATATGGGGTGTATGCAGAAGGATATCCTCCCACATAATCTCTATGTATTCCTGGATATGGGGTGTATACAGAAGGATATCCTCCCACATAATCTCTATGTATAACTGGATATGGGGTGTATACAGAAGGATATCCTTCCACATAATCTGCGTATTACTGGATATGGGGTGTATACAGAAGGATATCCTCCCACATAATCTCTATGTATTACTGGATATGGGGTGTATACAGAAGGATATCCTCCCACATAATCTCTATGTATTACTGGATATGGGGTGTATACAGAAAGATATCCTCCCACATAATCTCTATGTATCACTGGATATGGGGTGTATACAGAAGGATATCCTCCCACATAATCTGTGTATTCCTGGATATGGGGTGTATACAGAAGGATATCCTCCCACATAATCTGTGTATTACTGGATATGGGGTGTATACAGAAGGATATCCTCCCACATAATCTCTATGTATTCCTGGATATGGGGTGTATACAGAAGGATATCCTCCCACATAATCTCTATGTATTACTGGATATGGGGTGTATACAGAAGGATATCCTCCCACATAATCTCTATGTATTCCTGGATATGGGGTGTATACAGAAGGATATCCTCCCACATAATCTCTATGTATTCCTGGATATGGGGTGTATGCAGAAGGATATCCTCCCACATAATCTGTGTATTACTGGATATGGGGTGTATACAGAAGGATATCCTCCCACATAATCTCTATGTATTCCTGGATATGGGGTGTATACAGAAGGATATCCTCCCACATAATCTGTGTATTACTGGATATGGGGTGTATACAGAAGGATATCCTCCCACATAATCTCTATGTATTCCTGGATATGGGGTGTATACAGAAGGATATCCTCCCACATAATCTCTATGTATTCCTGGATATGGGGTGTATGCAGAAGGATATCCTCCCACATAATCTCTATGTATTCCTGGATATGGGGTGTATACAGAAGGATATCCTCCCACATAATCTCTATGTATTACTGGATATGGGGTGTATACAGAAGGATATCCTCCCACATAATCTCTATGTATAACTGGATATGGGGTGTATACAGAAGGATATCCTCCCACATAATCTGTGTATTACTGGATATGGGGTGTATACAGAAGGATATCCTCCCACATAATCTGTGTATTACTGGATATGGGGTGTATACAAAAGGATATCCTCCCACATAATCTCTATGTATTCCTGGATATGGGGTGTATACAGAAGGATATCCTCCCACATAATTTCTATGTATTCCTGGATATAGGGTGTATACAGAAGGATATCCTCCCACATAATTTCTATGTATTCCTGGATATGGGGTGTATACAGAAGGATATCCTCCCACATAATCTCTATGTATTCCTGGATATGGGGTGTATACAGAAGGATATCCTCCCACATAATTTCTATGTATTCCTGGATATGGGGTGTATGCAGAAGGATATCCTCCCACATAATCTCTATGTATTCCTGGATATGGGGTGTATGCAGAAGGATATCCTCCCACATAATCTCTATGTATTACTGGATATCCTCCCACATAATCTGTGTATTACTGGATATGGGGTGTATACAGAAGGATATCCTCCCACATAATCTGTGTATTACTGGATATGGGGTGTATACAGAAGGATATCCTCCCACATAATCTGTGTATTACTGGATATGGGGTGTATACAGAAGGATATCCTCCCACATAATCTCTATGTATTCCTGGATATGGGGTGTATACAGAAGGATATCCTCCCACATAATCTCTATGTATTCCTGGATATGGGGTGTATACAGAAGGATATCCTCCCACATAATCTGTGTATTACTGGATATGGGGTGTATACAGAAGGATATCCTCCCACATAATCTGTGTATTACTGGATATGGGGTGTATACAGAAGGATATCCTCCCACATAATCTGTGTATTACTGGATATGGGGTGTATACAGAAGGATATCCTCCCACATAATCTGTGTATTACTGGATATGGGGTGTATACAGAAGGATATCCTCCCACATAATCTGTGTATTACTGGATATGGGGTGTATACAGAAGGATATCCTCCCACATAATCTGTGTATTACTGGATATGGGGTGTATACAGAAGGATATCCTCCCACATAATCTGTGTATTACTGGATATGGGGTGTATACAGAAGGATATCCTCCCACATAATCTCTATGTATTCCTGGATATGGGGTGTATACAGAAGGATATCCTCCCACATAATCTGTGTATTACTGGATATGGGGTGTATACAGAAGGATATCCTCCCACATAATCTCTATGTATTCCTGGATATGGGGTGTATACAGAAGGATATCCTCCCACATAATCTCTATGTATTCCTGGATATGGGGTGTATACAGAAGGATATCCTCCCACATAATCTCTATGTATTCCTGGATATGGGGTGTATACAGAAGGATATATATATGTGTGTTGGCAGATATGGGGGTGTATACAGGAGGATATATATATATGTGCTGGCAGATATGAGGGTGTATACAGGAGGATATATATATATGGGGGTGTATACAGGAGGATATATATATATATATGGGGGTGTATACAGGAGGATATATATATATATGGGGGTGTATACAGGAGGATATATATATGGGGGTGTATACAGGAGGATATATATATATATGGGGGTGTATACAGGAGGATATATATATATATGGGGGTGTATACAGGAGGATATATATATATATGGGGGTGTATACAGGAGGATATATATATGGGGGTGTATACAGGAGGATATATATATGGGGGTGTATACAGGCGGATATATATATATGGGGGTGTATACAGGAGGATATATATATGGGAGTGTATACAGGAGGATATATATATGGGGGTGTATACAGGAGGATATATACATATATATATATATATATGGGGGTGTATACAGGAGGATATAAATGGGAGTGTATACAGGAGGATATATATATATATGGGGGTGTATACAGGAGGATGTATATATATATATATGGGAGCGTATACAGGAGGATATATATATATATATGGGGGTGTATACAGGAGGATATATATATGGGGGTGTATACAGGAGGATATATATATGGGGGTGTATACAGGAGGATATATATATATATGGGGGTGTATACAGGAGGATATATATATATATATGGGGGTGTATACAGGAGGATATATATACATATATATATATATGGGGGTGTATACAGGAGGATATATATATATGGGGGTGTATACAGGAGGATATATATATGGGAGTGTATACAGGAGGATGTATATATATATATATATATATGGGAGTGTATACAGGAGGATGTATATATATATATATATATATATATATATATGGGAGTGTATACAGGAGGATATATATATATATATATAGATGGGGGTGTATACAGGAGGATATATATATATATATGGGGGGTGTACAGAAGGATATATATATATATATATATATATATGGGAGTGTATACAGGAGTATATATATATATATAGGAGTGTATACAGGAGGATATATATATATATATATATATATATATATATATATATGTGGGAGTGTATACAGGAGGATATATATGGGGGTGTATACAGGAGGATATATATATATATATGGAGGTGTATACAGGAGGATATATATATATGGAGGTGTATACAGGAGGATATATATATATATATATATGGGAGTGTATACAGGAGGATGTATATATATATATGGGAGTGTATACAGGAGGATGTATATATATATATGGGAGTGTATACAGGAGGATATATATATATGGGGGTGTATAAAGGAGGATATATATATATATATATATGGGAGCGTATACAGGAGGATATATATATATATGGGGGTGTACACAGGAGGATATATATATATATGGAGGTGTATACAGGAGGATATATATATATGGAGGTGTTTACAGGAGGATATATATATGGGAGTGTATACAGGAGGATATATATATATATGGGAGTGTATACAGGAGGATGTATATATATATATATGGGAGTGTATACAGGAGGATGTATATATATATGGGAGTGTATACAGGAGGATATATATATATATGGGAGTGTATACAGGAGGATGTATATATATATATATGGGAGTGTATACAGGAGGATGTATATATATATATATGGGAGTGTATACAGGAGGATATATATATAGATGGGGGTGTATAAAGGAGGATATATATATATATATGGGAGCGTATACAGGAGGATGTATATATATATATATGGGAGCGTATACAGGAGGATATATATATATATGGGGGTGTATACAGGAGGATATATATATATGGGGGTGTATACAGGAGGATATATATATATATATATATGGGGGTGTATACAGGAGGATATATATATATATATGGGAGTGTATACAGGAGGATATATATATATATGGGGGTGTATACAGGAGGATATATATATATGGGGGTGTATACAGGAGGATATATATATATGGAGGTGTATACAGGAGGATATATATATATATATATATGGGGGTGTATACAGGAGGATATATATATGGTAGTGTATACAGGAGGATATATATGGGGGTGTATACAGGAGGATTTATATATGGGAGTGTATACATGAGGATATATATATATATATATATATATGGGGGTGTATACAGGAGGATATATATATTGGAGTGTATACAGGAGGATATATATGGGGGTGTATACAGGAGGATTTATATATGGGAGTGTATACATGAGGATATATATATATATATATATATATATATATATGGGAGTGTATACAGGAGGATATATATGGGGGTGTATACAGGAGGATTTATATATGGGAGTGTATACATGAGGATATATATATATATATATGGGGGTGTATACAGGAGGATATATATATGGGGGTGTATACAGGAGGATATATATATGGGAGTGTATACAGGAGAATATATATGGGGGTGTATACAGGAGGATATATATATATATATATATATATATATGGGGGTGTATACAGGAGGATATATATGGGGGTGTATACAGGAGGATATATATATATGGGGGTGTATACAGGAGGATATATATATATATATGGGAGTGTATACATGAGGATATATATATATATATGGGAGTGTATACAGGAGGATATATATATGGGAGTGTATACAGGAGGATATATATGGGGGTGTATACAGGAGGATATATATATATATGGGGGTGTATACAGGAGGATATATATATATATGGGAGTGTGTACAGGAGGATATATATGGGGGTGTATACAGGAGGATATATATATATGGGGGTGTATACAGGAGGATATATATATATGGGGGTGTATACAGGAGGATATATATATATGGGGGTGTATACAGGAGGATATATATGTTGGTGGATATGAGGGTATATAGTGCACAGCTCTTGGTACCTCCTCCTGACATTGGCTCCGCCCCCGAGGTTCTTGCTGTGGGTTGGCACTTGTATACTGAAGTTTCTGTTTGGAGAAGTGAAAAGTATAAGCTGAGGATTTAATCTGTAGGGACTACAGAGCCCAGCAGAGCAGAGGAGTCCGTACCGGTCTGGCAGAAGCTGGATCTGATGATTTCCTTCAGGGACACGGTCTTCTTATAGATGCTCTGCAGCAACTTCTCATCAAACTCCGTCTTTGGTTTATACGGCTCCTTAGATGTCGTGTCCTTCAGTTTAGAGGCCCTCTGAGGAAACATGGAGGATGATGGGAAAGATCTCTAAATAATGTCATACAGTACATCACTAGTCCTATATTATACCCCAGAGCTGTACTCACTATTCTGCTGGTGAGGTCACTGTGTACATACATTACATTACTTATCCTGTACTGATCCTGAGTTATATCCTGTATTATACTCCAGAGCTGTACTCACTATTCTGCTGGTGAGGTCACTGTGTACATACATTACTGATCCTGTACTGACCCTGAGTTATATCCTGTATTATACTCCAGAGCTGTACTCACTATTCTGCTGGTGAGGTCACTGTGTACATACATTACATTACTTATCCTGTACTGATCCTGAGTTATATCCTGTATTATACTCCAGAGCTGTACTCACTATTCTGCTGGTGAGGTCACTGTGTACATACATTACATTACTTATCCTGTACTGATCCTGAGTTATATCCTGTATTATACTCCAGAGCTGTACTCACTATTCTGCTGGTGAGGTCACTGTGTACATACATTACTTATCCTGTACTGATCCTGAGTTATATCCTGTATTATACTCCAGAGCTGTACTCACTATTCTGCTGGTGAGGTCTCTGTGTACATACATTACTTATCCTGTACTGATCCTGAGTTATATCCTGTATTATACTCCAGAGCTGTACTCACTATTCTGCTGGTGAGGTCACTGTGTACATACATTACATTACTTATCCTGTACTGATCCTGTATAACACTCACTATTCTGCTGGTGAGGTCTCTGTGTACATACATTACTTATCCTGTACTGATCCTGAGTTATATCCTGTATTATACTCCAGAGCTGTACTCACTATTCTGCTGGTGAGGTCACTGTGTACATACATTACATTACTTATCCTGTACTGATCCTGTATAACACTCACTATTCTGCTGGTGAGGTCACTGTGTACATACATTACATTACTTATCCTGTACTGATCCTGTACTCACCTCTTGTACTCACTATTCTGCTGGTGAGGTCACTGTGTACATACATTACATTACTTATCCTGTACTGATCCTGAGTTATATCCTGTATTATACTCCAGAGCTGTACTCACTATTTTGCTGGTGAGATCACTGTGTACATACATTACATTACTTATCCTGTACTGATCCTGAGTTATATCCTGTATTATACTCCAGAGCTGTACTCACTATTCTGCTGGTGAGATCACTGTGTACATACATTACATTACTTATCCTGTACTGATCCTGAGTTATATCCTGTATAACACTCACTATTCTGCTGGTGAGGTCTCTGTGTACATACATCACATTACTTATCCTGTACTGATCCTGTATAACACTCACTATTCTGCTGGTGAGGTCACTGTGTACATACATTACATTACTTATCCTGTACTGATCCTGTATAACACTCACTATTCTGCTGGTGAGGTCTCTGTGTACATACATTACATTACTTATCCTGTACTGATCCTGTATAACACTCACTATTCTGCTGGTGAGGTCTCTGTGTACATACATTACATTACTTATCCTGTACTGATCCTGAGTTATATCCTGTATAACACTCACTATTCTGCTGGTGAGGTCTCTGTGTACATACATTACATTACTTATCCTGTACTGATCCTGTATAACACTCACTATTTTGCTGGTGAGGTCACTGTGTACATACATTACATTACTTATCCTGTACTGATCCTGTATAACACTCACTATTCTGCTGGTGAGGTCACTGTGTACATACATTACATTACTTATCCTGTACTGATCCTGTATAACACTCACTATTCTGCTGGTGAGGTCTCTGTGTACATACATTACATTACTTCTAGAACTCGGGTGTTAAGCCATATATGGTGCAGTATACTCCGGAGCTGCGCTCCTCACCTTGAGGAATTGGAGGTCGTCCTGCTCTTGGAGGAGGCTGTGCACTCGGCTGCTCATCCTCTCATACTCCTGCCTCTTCTTGGCCAGGACGTTCTGTGTGTAGGAGAACTTGGAGGTGACTTTCCTCTCCTCCTCCTCGATCTTGGCCATGGCCGCACGACGCTCCTCCTCGATCAGACTCTTCATCTCCTCAAACTCCGCCTCTATTAGTTCCTTCTTCTTCTTGGTATTTTCCTGTATAGACGGAGAGGATTAATCGTGGACATCCATAGGGGGCCCCATTTCCCGGGGTCCACACACTCACCAGCAGGCGTCTCTGCTCACTCTTCACCTCCTCCGCTGTGTTTGCCGCCTTCTCAATTTTCTGGTTCACGCTTCTTAACATATTCGTGTAATGGAGCTGAAAAGAAGAAAATGATATCACTGGAAACCAACCTAGCCGACATAATATTCTCTACAGGCTACATACGGTGCGCTCTCCTCCTCTACAGGCTACATACGATGCGCTCTCCTCCTCTACAGGTTACATACGATGCGCTCTCCTCCTCTACAGGTTACATACGCTGCGCTCTCCTCCTCTACAGGTTACATACACTGCGCTCTCCTCCTCTACAGGCTACATACGCTGTGCTCTCCTCCTCTACAGGCTACATACGATGCGCTCTCCTCCTCTACAGGTTACATACGATGCGCTCTCCTCTACAGGTTACATACGCTGTGCTCTCCTCCTCTACAGGTTACATACGCTGCGCTCTCCTCCTCTACAGGTTACATACGATGCGCTCTCCTCCTCTACAGGCTACATACGATGCGCTCTCCTCCTCTACAGGTTACATACGCTGTGCTATCCTCCTCTACAGGTTACATACGCTGCGCTCTCCTCCTCTACAGGCTACATACGATGCGCTCTCCTCCTCTACAGGTTACATACGATGCGCTCTCCTCCTCTACAGGTTACATACGCTGTGCTCTCCTCATCTACAGGTTACATACGCTGTGCTCTCCTCCTCTACAGGCTACATACGATGCGCTCTCCTCCTCTACAGGTTACATACGATGTGCTCTCCTCCTCTACAGGCTACATACGCTGTGCTCTCCTCCTCTACAGGTTACATACGCTGCGCTCTCCTCCTCTACAGGTTACATACGCTGCGCTCTCCTCCTCTACAGGTTACATACGCTGCGCTCTCTTCCTCTACAGGTTACACACTATGTGCTCTCCTCCTCTACAGGTTACATAACAGGTAACACACCACACAGGTAACATAACAAACAGGTAATTCACCACACAGGTAACGTAACACACCACACAGGTAACGTAACAAACAGGTAATTCACCACACAGGTAACGTAACACACCACACAGGTAACGTAACAAACAGGTAATTCACCACACAGGTAACGTAACACACCACACAGGTAACGTAACAAACAGGTAACACACCACACAGGTAACGTAACAAACAGGTAACACACCACACAGGTAACGTAACAAACAGGTAATTCACCACACAGGTAACGTAACACACCACACAGGTAACATAACAAACAGGTAACGTAACAAACAGGTAACACACCACACAGGTAACGTAACAAACAGGTAACACACCACACAGGTAACGTAACAAACAGGTAACACACCACACAGGTAACGTAACAAACAGGTAACACACCACACAGGTAACGTAACAAACAGGTAACACACCACACAGGTAACACACCACACAGGTAACGTAACAAACAGGTAATTCACCACACAGGTAACGTAACACACCACACAGGTAACGTAACAAACAGGTAACACACCACACAGGTAATGTAACAAACAGGTAATACACCACACAAAGGTAACACATCACACAGGTAACGTAACAAACAGGTAACACACCACACAGGTAACGTAACAAACAGGTAACACACCACACAGGTAACGTAACAAACAGGTAATTCACCACACAGGTAACGTAACAAACAGGAAACACACCACACAGGTAACGTAACAAACAGGTAACACACCACACAGGTAACACACCACACAGGTAACGTAACAAACAGGTAACACACCACACAGGTAACGTAACAAACAGGTAACACACCACACAGGTAACACACCACACAGGTAACGTAACAAACAGGTAATTCACCACACAGGTAACGTAACACACCACACAGGTAACGTAACAAACAGGTAACACACCACACAGGTAATGTAACAAACAGGTAACACACCACACAAAGGTAACACATCACACAGGTATAACACAAGTGACACATAACACTGAGGAGAAAGGTGAGGGGGATCCTGAGAGGACTTAAGTAGGGAAAAGTTAAAGGGATGCATGGGGGAGGGGAAGAAGGTAAAGGGACGTAATGGGGAAGGGGGGAAAGGTAAAGGGGATGGGAATGTTGAGGGTAAGCAAGGGGGGGGGGGAAGGTAAAGGGATGGAAGGGGGGGGGTGAGAGTGAGGTGGATGAGGGAAAGGTGTAGTATACACAGAGGTCCCGTAGGGGGCCCACTCACCTCCTTCTGGTGCTTGGCCTCCCGCAGGGTGTAGGTCCTGCAGGTCTTGTGGCCCAGGGCACAGTACGCACACAGGCACTGGCCATGCTCCCAGCAGTAGTGGTCCATCAGCTTGTTGTGCTCCGTGCACTTTCTCTCCTTCAGGTCCCGCAGGGGCTGGCTCAGCAGGTGGTCCAGGAAGGCAGGGCTCTGCAGGTGAGGCATCAGGTGCTCCTGGCAGAAGGAGGCCATGCAGGTGAGGCAGGTTTTGGAGGCAGCCTCCTTCCTGCAGCTGTCACACAGCACAGCTTCCTTGTTGGGAGCACTGTCAGGGGTCTCGTCCTCTAACTCTTCTTCCTGGTGGTCAGGGTCCTCCCTGCGAGCGGCCATCACCTGACTCACCAGGTTGCTGAGCAGGGTGTTCTTCCTGAGCTCCGGCTTACTGGAGAAGACATAGCGGCACTGTGGGCAGTTGTACTGGGCATCCTGCACCCCCTTCCAGCTTAAGTCCAGACACTGGGAGCAGAAGTTGTGACCGCATGGGAGAGTCACCGGGGTGGTGAAGAGACTCAGGCAGATCGAGCAGGTCAGCTCCTCAGCCATCTCCTCCAGAGACTGTGCCATGGTGGACACTAGAAGGGACCCGGCCCCTGTGTATGGACAGATGAGAAGGGAACGAGAACTGTCACCCGTCCCCGGCCCCTGTGTATGGACAGATGAGAAGGGAACGAGAACTGTCACCCGGCCCCAGACCCTGTGTATGGACAGATGAGAAGGGAACGAGAACTGTCACCCGGCCTTAGACCCTGTGTATGGACAGATTAGAAGGGAACGAGAACTGTCACCCGGCCCCTGTGTATGGACAGATGAGAAGGGAACGAGAACTGTCACCCGTCCCCAGACCCTGTGTATGGACAGATTAGAAGGGAACGAGAACTGTCACCCGGCCCCTGTGTATGGACAGATGAGAAGGGAACGAGAACTGTCACCCGGCCCCTGTGTATGGACAGATGAGAAGGGAACGAGAACTGTCACCCGGCCCCAGACCCTGTGTATGGACAGATGAGAAGGGAACGAGAACTGTCACCCGTCCCCTGTGTATGGACAGATGAGAAGGGAACGAGAACTGTCACCCGTCCCCAGACCCTGTGTATGGACAGATGAGAAGGGAACGAGAACTGTCACCCGGCCCCAGACCCTGTGTATGGACAGATGAGAAGGGAACGAGAACTGTCACCCGGCCCCAGACCCTGTGTATGGACAGATGAGAAGGGAACGAGAACTGTCACCCGTCCCCAGACCCTGTGTATGGACAGATGAGAAGGGAACGAGAACTGTCACCCGTCCCCTGTGTATGGACAGATGAGAAGGGAACGAGAACTGTCACCCGTCCCCTGTGTATGGACAGATGAGAAGGGAACGAGAACTGTCACCCGTCCCCTGTGTATGGACAGATGAGAAGGGAACGAGAACTGTCACCCGGCCCCTGTGTATGGACAGATGAGAAGGGAACGAGAACTGTCACCCGGCCCCGGTGTATGGACAGATGAGAAGGGAACGAGAACTGTCACCCGGCCCCTGTGTATGGACAGATGAGAAGGGAACGAGAACTGTCACCCGTCCCCTGTGTATGGACAGATGAGAAGGGAACGAGAACTGTCACCCGGCCCCGGTGTAGATAGACAGAGAAGGAATAGAAACGACCTGCAGCCACGGACACTGCGGAAAGAGTTTCTAGTTTCGTTTCTTACTTTGTGACTCACAAGGGGGAGGGAAGTAGGGAAAGATCGACAGAGAGGAGGGGAGGAGAGAGGAGGGGAGGAGGAAGAGGGAAGTAGGGAAAGATCATCAGAGTAGGGAGGAGAGAGGAGGGGAGGAGGAAGAGGGAAGTAGGGAAAGATCAGAGGAGGAGGAGGAGGGAGGTAGGGAAAGATCATTAGAGAGGAGAGAAATATCATCAAAGAGAGGAGGAGATGAGGACCCTTGTAGACACCTTAGTAGTGTCTCTATCTTTTCCCTCCTCTCCATGTTCCCCCATTAATGTGTCTATTCTTAGGACATTTCTAGTCCCTGTGGTTTATCCTTCTATTAGCAAGGTAAGAGAGAAAGGCAGCCTGGCACTGCTGCTGCATACACCTGTAGGATGGTACGTGTAATGGACAATAGTCTGCAGTGTGATATTTCGGCAGTGGGCGGTGGTGCAAACTTATGCATGCAAGAGCTTCAAGTTCATGTAATCCAACAAATAGAGATAATAAGTGCACTCACCGTAATAGCTGCTTTATCCATGAAGTTTATTCAAGGTCCACATCAAAAATTGACAGTGCAGGGAGACGACATAGGGAGGAGGGTGAGCATGGGCTACGGACCCGTCTCGCGCTACAAGTGCTTTGTGAGGCCGCTCTATTACTTCTCATTGTCATCAATCAAAAGTATCAGCCATTGGCTCCAGTTCTGACTATAGCTCAGTGGTCTGAGGAGTCTACATGTGTTGTATGTGGGAGACCAGGGTTCTAATCCTACTTCCCTTAATTCTTACACAGCACTCTGTATTTTGGGAGAATAATATGACTAACCTTCAGATGCTTCTCAGTCTTGCAGGTAGTCTGGGGGGGGGGGTGTAAAGAGCTCAGAGATCATATTGGGGTCCTTGGTTCCAGTGCCGGCTGTAGGAAATGCTGCCATGGTTGGAGCTCTCAACCCACTGTCCACAAAGCGTGACTATCCTGTGAGACATGTGGCTTTTACCTTCACCTGGATCTATTTATGATACTGTTATGTTACATCACAACTGATATATCACCACTGAAGTCTGTGGTGTGGTGTAGGACCTCACACAGGATCTAGTCCCCGGTCTCTTCTCAGAAGTTTCCCACAGTAATTCTTTATCATCTTACCATATTAACCACTAAGCCACGGCTTCTCTCCATGTTCCCCCATTAATGTGTCTATTCTTAGAAGGATAAACCACAGGCACTAGAAATGTCCTATTACTTTTGATTGATGACAATGAGAAGTATCAGCCATGGGCTCCAGTTCTGACTATAGCTCAGTGGTCTGAGGAGTCTACATGTGTTGTATGTGGGAGACCAGGGTTCTAATCCCTCTTCCCAATGTTATTACACAATCATTTATTTATATCACTACCTGTTCTCCTGAATAATGACACTGAGAAACCTTCTCTTGTACTTCAGACCAGGAGGTGGCTCAGAGGGTAAAGAGCCAGGAGAACCACTAAGACCAGTAGAGATGCTGAAGACCCTGGTTCAAATCCTGGCTACTCTGATTCAATTCCTGGTACTGTGATATAGGAGCTGAAAGTCCCTGTTGTGGTTGGGGGACATTTAATATCATAGGTTATGTTAAGATTGCCTAAGTGGTGACACTTAGGCAAATTTTTGAGAAAAGTACCTACCTCTTACCCATCATCACTCCTAAAGGCATCTCCATCCTCAAGAGCTTCTAAGGCCATTTACCTGCACAATCTGTTCATGTGGAGATGATATAGTCAGGGAATGTTACAGGACTTGAACCCAGGTCTCCTCCATGAGCAGCAGAGCCCCTATCCTCTGAGCTGTCATGCTGCTCATGGAATAGCTGCTTATTTCGGTAAACATGACATTTAGATTCTGGAAGAACAGTTCCACCATAACCTAAATGTCATGTTTACTACAATGTACAGATTGGTACTAGGCAGTATGATAGCTCAGGGGATAGCAGTGCTGCCTGTCATGGTGGTAGACCTGGGTTCAAACCCTCCTGACTACCAGTTGTACAACAAATCCCACAGGTGAGGAGCTGTCTGGTGGGTAACTGGTGTCCTAAGTGGAGATCAGAAATCTTCCATGGAGATCTCAAGCAACATTTTTAAAAACTCATATATATATATAATCTTTCCAATAGCCTCTCTCAGCCCTTCTAGATTTTAAGCTTCTTTACAGATGATAGGGAATGTTACAGGACTTGAACCCAGGTCTCCTCCATGAGAGGCAAAGCCCCTATCCTCTGAGCTGTCATGGTGCTCATGAAATAGCTGCTTATTTCGGTAAACATGACATTTAGATTCTGGAAGAACAGTTCCACTATAACCTAAATGTCATGTTTACTACAATGTACAGATTGGTACTAGGCAGTATGATAGCTCAGGGGATAGCAGTGCTGCCTGTCATGGTGGTAGACCTGGGTTCAAACCCTCCTGACTACCAGTTGTACAACAAATCCCACAGGTGAGGAGCTGTCTGGTGGGTAACTGGTGTCCTAAGTGGAGATCAGAAATCTTCCATGGAGATCACAAGCAACATTTTTAAAAACTCATATATATATATATATATATATATATATATATATATATATATATATATATATATATATATATATATATATATAATCTTTCCAATAGCCTCTCTCAGCCCTTTTAGATGTTAAGCTGCTTTACAGCTGATAGGGGATGTTACAGGACTTGAACCCAGGTCTCCTCCATGAGCGGCACAGCCCCTATCCTCTGAGCTGTCATGGTGCTCATGAAATAGCTGCTTATTTCGGTAAACATGACATTTAGATTCTGGAAGAACAGTTCCACTATAACCTAAATGTCATGTTTACTACAATGTACAGACCAGTACAGACCAGTACAGACCAGTACAGACCAGTACAGACCATTACAGACCATTACAGACCATTACAGACCATTCCAGACCATTACAGACCATTACAGACCAGTATGATAGATCAGAGGATAGCAGCACTGCCTGTCATGGTGGAGACCTGGGTTCAAATCCTCCAAGATATCCATTATGCCAGTTGTAGAACAGTCTGAGGATACAAATGGTCTGATCCTTCTAGAGGCAGACGTTATGTGGTGAGGAAAATAGTGTCTTCATAAAAAAATAAAAATTAATATGGGGGAACTGTTGGTTATAAAACCTTGCCTAAGTGTAAACACTTAGGCCCACATTTATCATTGTCTTTAGACAGTTTTTTGCGCCCCTTTTTGTTTACACATTTCTGCTGCTTTTGAGTTTGGCAATAGACATGATATGGAAGGGATTTATCATTGTGCCTTTTTATAAAAAGGAGCAAAAAAAAAAAAAGGCACAAAGCCACTGAAAAGTCTCTAAAACTACACTAGTCCAGACATGATGTCGCTTTTTGGTGTATGTGTAGACCGAAATTTCAGAAAATGTGACCTGCACAAAATTTATTAAAGCTCTTTTACCTTTTAATAAATTTGGTTCCCTACACATTATCAGCACACAAAAAAAAGGTGAAAAAAATGCTTCACTTGCACTGCAATGATAAATGTGGGCCTTAATCTTTAACCTCTTCAGGACGTATACATATGCCCTGAGTCCTCAAGGACGTAGGGCATATGTATACACCTGTGGGAATTCCAGTCCCTGCCGCTCACCAGGCGGGGACCGGGATGCCTGTTGATATAATTCAGCAGGCATCCCAGCATATCACCCAGGGGGCCCTGAGACCCCGCCCCCATGTCGGTGATCACTTCAGATCTGCGATTTGTCGCTATTCCGGGCTGATCGTGTCTCTGGTGACCCGATCGCCCGCAAAATAGGGATGATCGGAGCTGTCAGTGACAGCCCTGATCATCATAAGGGATAGAAGCAAGGTTGCAGTGGTGCCACCCCCTCCTATCCCCTGCCATTAGTCAGCAATGAGTACTGACCAATGGCAGTTGAAAAGGGGGGGGGTTACCATGGAAACCACCTGCTCTGCCCACCCCTGGATGTCAGGCAGAATGTGGGGAGAAGATGCGGTGGGGACCGGCGATCATCGGAGATCAGCGGTGCAGGTAGGGAGGCGACGGCGTGGAGCATCAAGGAAGGTGGCAGTAAAGCGATATTTACTGCTGCCTTCCTAGTGGTTGCCAAACTGCAACTCCCAGCATGCCCAGACAGCCAAAGGCTGTCTGGGCATGCTGGAAGTTGTAGTTTTGCAACATCTGGAGGGTCACAGTTTGGAGACCATCATATACAGTGGTGCCCAAACGGAAGCCCTCCAGATGTTGCAAAACTGCAACTCTCAGCATGCCTAGACTGCCCAGGCATGCTGGGAGTTGTAGTTCTGTAACATCTGTCTCTTCAGATTGTGAAATTTTCATGACAACTTTGAAAATCGCTGCTCTACTTTGAAGCCCTCTAATATCTTCAAAAAGTAAAAATAGGTAAATTTTATGAGGCAACATAAAGTGGACAGATTGAAGCGCTCTGCTTCTAAAGGAAAATGGATATTCCAAATAAATGACACATTGATTCACATATACAAAGTTAGAAAAATGCTACATTTTTAGGAAATTTGGGGATTTTTCACTCAGAAATTATGCAAGTAACGACGAAAATTTACCACTAAAATAAAGTAGAATATGTCACGAAAAAACGATCTCAGAATAATCGGTAAAAGCAGTGACGGTGGTCAGAATTGCAAAAAATGGCTCCGTCCTTAAGGTGCAAAGGAGCTGCGTCCTTAAGGTGCAAAGGAGCTGCGTCCTTAAGGGGTTAAGGAGCTGCGTCCTTAAGGGGTTAAGGAGCTGCGTCCTTAAGGGGTTAAGGAGCTGCGTCCTTAAGGGGTTAAGGAGCTGCGTCCTTAAGGGGTTAAGGAGCTGCGTCCTTAAGGGGTTAAGGAGCTGCGTCCTTAAGGGGTTAAGGAGCTGCGTCCTTAAGGGGTTAAGGAGCTGCGTCCTTAAGGGGTTAAGGAGCTGCGTCCTTAAGGGGTTAAGGAGCAGGTCATTTTTGCACTTTTATTATTTCCTCCTCACCTTCTAGAAATCATAGCCCTTCCAGTTTTGCGCCTCCAGACCCATACGGGGGCTTTTTTTGTTTTGCGTCACCAATATCACTTTGTAATGACATCAATCGTTTCACTACAAAATCTACAGCAAAACCAGAAAAATTATTACCGGATTTTTCACCGTATAAGACGCACTTTTTGGAGTTGATGCGTCTCATACGGTAAATACACATTATTGGCCGGGACCCGCGCCTAATACAGGACATCGCTGATCGCGGTGATGCCCTGTATTAACCCTTCAGACGCAGTGATCACAGCTGACCGCCTCGTCTGAAGCGAAAGTGACACTAAACCGGCTGCTCAGTCGGGCTGTTCTGGATCGGCACGGTGAAATCACGGCGTCTTGAACAGATTACAGGACACTGGGAGGGACCTTACCTGCCTCCTCGCTGACTGCTCCGTGCCGGGATCCCCTGCATGGCCGGCGCTCTCCATCGTCATCACGCACGCTGTCCCGTCATCCAATAGGAGCGGCGTGTGTAGCAAAGTGATGGCGGCAACAGAGAGCGAGGATCCCGGGCAGTAGAGACGTTCCGGAGTGACGGGGACACCACGGGGACAGTGATGGAGGGCGACATCCAGGGCAGAGGTGACGGTCCGGAGCGGCGGGAACATGCGAGCATAACCTCCTATACCAGTGGTCTTCAACCTGCGGACCTCCAGATGTTGCAAAACTACAACTCTCAGCATGCCCGGACAGCCAACGGCAACATCTGGAGGTCCGCAGGTTGAAGGTTCAGAATCTTTTTTTTCTAGATTTTCATCCAAATTGGGTGCGTCTTATATGGCGAAAAATAGTGTTTGTGAGGCAAAAACAACTTTTGGGGGTTTGGGATTCTACGCGGTGCAGATCTTTATCCTGTAGGTCCATACGGTTACAAGGACCCCTCATTTATGTAGATTTTAGTTTACACCCTAAAGCACCGAATTGTATATGTGGAAGAAAGTCATCTTTTCCAGGGCGGTGTGAGGGTCATCTTTTCCAGGGCGGCGTGAGGGCCATCTTTTCCAGGGCGGCGTGAGGGCCATCTTTTCCAGGGCGGCGTGAGGGCCATCTTTTCCAGGGCGGCGTGAGGGTCATCTTTTCCAGGGCGGCGTGAGGGCCATCTTTTCCAGGGCGGCGTGAGGGCCATCTTTTCCAGGGCGGCGTGAGGGCCATCTTTTCCAGGGCGGCGTGAGGGTCATCTTTTCCAGGGCGGCGTGAGGGTCATCTTTTCCAGGGCGGCGTGAGGGCCATCTTTTCCAGGGCGGCGTGAGGGTCATCTTTTCCAGGGCGGCGTGAGGGCCATCTTTTCCAGGGCGGCGTGAGGGTCATCTTTTCCAGGGCGGCGTGAGGGTCATCTTTTCCAGGGCGGCGTGAGGGTCATCTTTTCCAGGGCGGCGTGAGGGTCATCTTTTCCAGGGCGGCGTGAGGGTCATCTTTTCCAGGGCGGCGTGAGGGTCATCTTTTCCAGGGCGGCGTGAGGGCCATCTTTTCCAGGGCGGCGTGAGGGTCATCTTTTCCAGGGCGGCGTGAGGGTCATCTTTTCCAGGGCGGCGTGAGGGTCATCTTTTCCAGGGCGGCGTGAGGGTCATCTTTTCCAAGCGGCGTGAGGGTCATCTTTTCCAAGCGGCGTGAGGGTCATCTTTTCCAGGGCGGCGTGAGGGTCATCTTTTCCAGGGCGGCGTGAGGGTCATCTTTTCCAGGGCGGCGTGAGGGTCATCTTTTCCAGGGCGGCGTGAGGGCCATCTTTTCCAGGGCGGCGTGAGGGCCATCTTTTCCAGGGCGGCGTGAGGGCCACCTTTTCCAGGGCGGCGTGAGGGTCATCTTTTCCAGGGCGGCGTGAGGGTCATCTTTTCCAGGGCGGCGTGAGGGTCATCTTTTCCAGGGCGGCGTGAGGGTCATCTTTTCCAGGGCGGCGTGAGGGTCATCTTTTCCAGGGCGGCGTGAGGGCCATCTTTTCCAGGGCGGCGTGAGGGTCATCTTTTCCAGGGCGGCGTGAGGGTCATCTTTTCCAAGCGGCGTGAGGGTCATCTTTTCCAGGGCGGCGTGAGGGTCATCTTTTCCAGGGCGGCGTGAGGGTCATCTTTTCCAGGGCGGCGTGAGGGTCATCTTTTCCAAGCGGCGTGAGGGTCATCTTTTCCAGGGCGGCGTGAGGGTCATCTTTTCCAGGGCGGCGTGAGGGTCATCTTTTCCAGGGCGGCGTGAGGGTCATCTTTTCCAGGGCGGCGTGAGGGTCATCTTTTCCAGGGCGGCGTGAGGGCCATCTTTTCCAGGGCGGCGTGAGGGTCATCTTTTCCAGGGCGGCGTGAGGGTCATCTTTTCCAGGGCGGCGTGAGGGTCATCTTTTCCAAGCGGCGTGAGGGTCATCTTTTCCAGGGCGGCGTGAGGGTCATCTTTTCCAGGGCGGTGTGAGGGCCATCTTTTCCAGGGCGGTATGAGGGTCATCTTTTCCAGGGCGGCGTGAGGGCCATCTTTTCCAAGCGGCGTGAGGGTCATCTTTTCCAGGGCGGCGTGAGGGTCATCTTTTCCAGGGCGGCGTGAGGGTCATCTTTTCCAGGGCGGCGTGAGGGTCATCTTTTCCAGGGCGGCGTGAGGGTCATCTTTTCCAGGGCGGCGTGAGGGCCATCTTTTCCAGGGCGGCGTGAGGGTCATCTTTTCCAGGGCGGCGTGAGGGTCATCTTTTCCAGGGCGGCGTGAGGGCCATCTTTTCCAGGGCGGTATGAGGGTCATCTTTTGCGCCATGGTCTGAAGTTTTTATCGGTGCCATTTTTGTTTTCACTTTTTTTTTTTTTTTTTTTTACAATTCAACAAAAAAGTTTATTAACCCCTTAAGGACCAGGCCATTTTATACCTTAAGGACCGGAGTGTTTTTTGCACATCTGACCACTGTCACTTTAAACATTAATAACTCTGATGCTTTTAGTTATCATTCTGATTCCGAGATTGTTTTTTCGTGACATATTCTACTTTAACTTAGTGGTAAAATTTTATGGTAACTTGCATCCTTTCTTGGTGAAAAATCCCAAAATTTGATGAAAAAAATGAAAATTTAGCATTTTTCTAACTTTGAAGCTCTCTGCTTGTAAGGAAAATGGATATTCAAAATATATTTTTTTGGGGTTCACATATACAATATGTCCACTTTATGTTTGCATCATAAAATTTATGAGTTTTTACTTTTGGAAGACACCAGAGGGCTTCAAAGTTCAGCAGCAATTTTGAAATTTTTCACAAAATTTTCAAACTCACTATTTTTCAGGGACCAGTTCAGTTTTGAAGTGGATTTGAAGGGTCTTCATATTAGAAATACCCCATAAAAGACCCCATTATAAAAACTACACCCCCTAAAGTATT
This sequence comes from Hyla sarda, assembly GCF_029499605.1. Classification (NCBI taxonomy): domain Eukaryota; kingdom Metazoa; phylum Chordata; class Amphibia; order Anura; family Hylidae; genus Hyla; species Hyla sarda. The sequence goes on from NW_026608091.1 coordinate 86,130, forward strand.
CAAAAAAACATTCAGTAAGTGTATTAACCCTTTAGGTGTTTCACAGGAATAGCAGCAAAGTGAAGGAGAAAATTCAAAATCTTCATTTTTTACACTCGCATGTTCTTGTAGACCCAATTTTTGAATTTTTGCAAGGGGTAAAAAGGCGAAAATTTTTACTTGTATTTGAAACCCAATTTCTCTCAAGTAAGCACATACCTCATATGTCTATGTAAAGTGTTCGGCGGGCGCAGTAGAGGGCTCAGAAGGGAAGGAGCGACAAATGGTTTTTGGGGGGCATGCCGCATTTAGGAAGCCCCTATGGTGCCAGGACAGCAAAAAAAAAAAAACACATGGCATACCATTTTGGAAACTAGACCCCTCGGGGAACGTAACAAGGGGTTAAGTGAACCTTTATACCCCACAGGTGTTTCACGACTTTTGCATATGTAAAAAAATATATATTTTTTTTACCTAAAATGCTTGTTTTCCCAAAAATTTTACATTTTTTAAAAGGGTAATAGCAGAAAATACCCCCCAAAATTTGAAGCCCAATTTCTCCCGAGTACGGCCATGCCCCATATGTGACCCTAAACTGTTGCCTTGAAATACGACAGGGCTCCAAAGTGAGAGCGCCATGCGCATTTGATGCCTAAATTAGGGACTTGCATAGGGGTGGATATAGGGGTATTCTACGCCAGTGATTCCCAAACAGGGTGCCTCCAGCTGTTGTAAAACTCCCAGCATGCCTGGACAGTCAACGGCTATCTGGCAATACTGGGAGTAGTTGTTTTGCAACAGCTGGAGGCTCCGTTTTGGAAACAGTGGCGTACCAGACGTTTTTTCATTTTTATTGGGGAGGGGAGGGGGGCTGTGTAGGGGTATGTGTATATGTAGTGTTTTTTACTTTTTATTTTATTTTTTGTTAGTGTAGTGTAGTGTTTTTAGGGTACAGTCGCACGGGCGGGGGGTTCACAGTAGTTTCTCGCTGGCAGTTTGAGCTACGGCAGAAAATTTGACGCAGCTCAAACTTGCAGCCGGATACTTACTGTAATCCTCCGCCCATGTGAGTGTACCCTGTACGTTCACATTGGGGGGGGGGGGGGAACATCTAGCTGTTGCAAAACTACAACTCCCAGCATGTACGGTCTATCAGTGCATGCTGGGAGTTGTAGTTTTGCAACAGCTGGAGGCACACTGATTGTGAAACACCGAGTTTGGAAACAAACTCAGTGTTTTGCAACCAGTGTGCCTTCAGCTGTTGCAAAAGCTACAACCCCCAGCATGTACGGACAGCGGAAGGGCATGCTGGGTGTTGTAGTTATGCAACAGCTGGAGGCATACTACTTTGGCTGGGGATGCTGGGGATTGTAGTTATGCAACAGCTGGAGACACACTGGTTTGCTACTTAACTCAGTGTGCCTTCAGCTGTTGCAAAACTACAACTCTCAGCAGTCACCGACAGCCAACGGGCATGCTGGGAGTTGTAGTTATGCAACCACCAGATGCACCACTACAACTCCCAGCATGCACTTTAGCTGATTGTGCAAGCTGGGAGTTGTAGTTACACAACAGCTGAAGGTACACTTTTCCATAGAAAGAATGTGCCTCCAGCTGTTGCAAAACTACAAGTCCCAGCATGCCCATAAGGGCATGCTGGGAGTTGTGGTGGTCTGCCTCCTGCTGTTGCATAACTACAGCTCCCAGCATGCCCTTGTTGCATGCTGGGAGCTGTTGCTAAGCAACAGCAGGAGGCTGTCACTCACCTCCAACGATCCAGCAGCACAGGTCAGTCCCTCGTCGTCTCCGCCGCCGCCGCTGCTTCTGGGGCCCCGATCCCAACAGGGACGCCGGGGATCGGGGTCCCCAGCACCCGGGGTGCACGTCCCGCACCCGCTCACGTCCTCCGGAAGAGGAGCGGAGCGGGTTGCGGGAGTGACACCCGCAGCAGGCGCCCTGATTGGTCGGCCGGTAATCCGGCCGACGAATCAGGGCGATCGTGAGGTGGCACCAGTGCACTCACCCCTGCTGACTCTGGTCTCTGACGGCCCCGATCAGCCAATAATTCCGGGTCACTGGAGACCCGATTGATCCGGAATCCGCCGCAGATCGCTAGACTGAATTGTCCAGCGATCTGCGGCAATCGCCGACATGGGGGGTCATAATGACCCCCCTGGGCGATATGCCCCGATGCCTGCTGAACGATTTCAGCAGGCATCGGGGACCGGCTCCGCTCCAGATGGTTGCGGGGGGCCGGTAAAACACATGACGTTCTCATACGTCATGTGTCCTTAAGGGGTTAAGGTAGATGTAGTGGGCGCTACAGGAAATACTTCACACAATACGGTCTTGTGGACCGAAATATCAGACAAAGGGAATGAAAAATAACGGGTAACAAAACAAGACAAATCCGTTCCAGTCAACGAAAGAATAGGAGAGGTTCTCACTTTTTGGATACTTTTTATAATTTTTTTTTAATGTATACAAAGTGACCAAAAATATGGAATTTTGGACTTTTGGACTTTTTGCGCATGCGGCGATACCACATATGTTTATTTTCATCATGTTTACATATTTTTTATATGGAGTTTGGAAAAAGGGGGCGATTCAAACTTTTAATAGGGAAGGGGGTTAATGTGCGTTTTTTTAAACACGCCCCCTCCTCCCCCCCCACACAGTAAACACGCCCCCTCCTCCCCCCCCACACAGTAAACACGCCCCCTCCTCCCCCCCCCACAGTAAACACGCCCCCTCCTCCCCCCCCCCACAGTAAACACGCCCCCTCCTCCCCCCCCACACAGTAAACACGCCCCCTCCTCCCCCCCCACACAGTAAACATGCCCCCCTCCTCCCCCCCCACACTAAGCACGCCTCCCTCCTCCCCCCCCACACAGTAAACACGCCCCCTCCTCCCCCCCCACACAGTAAACACGCCCCCTCCTCCCCCCCACACAGTAAACACGCCCCCTCCTCCCCCCCCACAGTAAACACGCCCCCCTCCTCCCCCCCCCCCACAGTAAACACGCCCCCTCCTCCCCCCCCACACAGTAAACACGCCCCCTCCTCCCCCCCACACAGTAAACACGCCCCCTCCTCCCCCCATACAGTAAACACGCCCCCTCTCCCTCCATACAGTAAACACGCCCCCTCTCCCCCCCCATACAGTAAACACGCCCCCTCTCCCCCCCAAACAGTAAACACGCCCCCTCGTCCCCCCATACAGTAAACACGCCCCCTCGTCCCCCCATACAGTAAACACGCCCCCTCTCCCCCCATACAGTAAACACGCCCCCTCTCCCCCCATACAGTAAACACGCCCCCTCTCCCCCCATACAGTAAACACGCCCCCTCCTCCCCCCCCATACAGTAAACACGCCCCCTCTCCCCCCATACAGTAAACACGCCCCCTCTCCCCCCCATACAGTAAACACGCCCCCTCTCTCCCCCCATACAGTAAACACGCCCCCTCCTCCCCCCCCATACAGTAAACACGCCCCCTCCTCCCCCCCCATACAGTAAACACGCCCCCTCTCCCCCCATACAGTAAACACGCCCCCTCTCCCCCCATACAGTAAACACGCCCCCTCCTCCCCCCCCATACAGTAAACACGCCCCCTCCTCCCCCCCATACAGTAAACACGCCCCCTCCTCCCCCCCCATACAGTAAACACGTCCCCCTCCTCCCCCCCCATACA